>NW_017306324.1:2040017-2046917 GCF_000935625.1 Nanorana parkeri
GCTGCTTGTTTTGTGCGCCCGGCGCCTTGTTCGTCCCCAGCTTTCCTCTTTGCAGGGGGGCGAAAAATGCCGCTCCCCTGCAAAGTGCCGCTCCAGGCAAACGCCTTGTTTGCCTCGTGGTAAATACGCCCCTGGATGCGGGCCATTCCCAAACTGTTCCCACAAAGTTGGGAGCATGAAATTATCCAAAATGTCTTGGTATGCTGATGCCTTAACAGTTCCCTTCACTGGAACTAAGGGGCCAAGCCCAACCCCTGAAAAACAACCCCACACCATAATCCCCCCTCCACCAAACTTTACACTTGGCACAATGCAGTCAGGCAAGTACCGTTCTCCTGGCAACCGCCAGACCCAGACACGCCCATCGGATTGCCGGACAGAGAAGCGTGATTGGTCACTCCAGAGAACACGTCTCCACTTCTCTAGAGTCCAGTGGCGGCGTGCTTTACACCATGGCATCCGACGCTTTGCATTGCACTTGGTGATGTGCGGCTTGGATGCAGCTGCTCGGCCATGGAAACCCATTCCATGAAGCTTTCTACGCACTGTTGTTGGGCCAATCTGAAGGCCACACCAAGTTTGGAGGTCTGTAGTTATTGACTCTGCAGACATTTGGGGACTTCTGCGCACTGTGCGCTTCAGCCTGCGCTGACCCCGCTCTGTCCTACCACTTCGTGGCTGAGTTGCTGTTGTTCCCAGTTGCTTCCACTTTGTTATAATACCAGTAACAGGTGACCACGGAATATTTAGTAGCAAGGAAATTCCACGGAACACCTGAATCCAATGATTTGGAGGGGTGTCCCAATACTTTTGACTATATATATATTCAACAAAACTGTGTTGTGTAAAAAAAAAGAAAGTGACATCTGATATCCAATACACATCTACCAGATTGCACAAGAAACAGATGGAGGAAGGGGTGGATAATGTATATAAATATACATAAAAACACTGTTTCTTGGGTGTGGTAGGAAAGCAGACCATTTCCTCTGAGCAAATTCCACGGCTTCCAAGTTAATGTGTAAAATGTGTTGCTGATCAGTGAGGTTCTCGGAAGCCTGGGGGATTCTGGGGTACTTAAAACAGAGTTCAGACAGGGATGAGACTCCTGATTGATGGTTTAATGAGGCAATAGGGACAAAAGGAGAAGGAAAGTCTTCCTGTGTATTGAGCTGACTCTTACTATATGTATAAAGGAAATTATTCAAGTGTGCTTATCCTGTAATTAAGTTTACTTTGCGCAGTATTTATAATGTGTTTCTTTTATATTAACATTCCTGCTTTCTTTAATATGTAGTAATTCCCTATATTTGAGATGGTCCTTACTGATTTTCCTTATGTACGTCAACATAGCAGTTTTAAAGCGAAACACAATTAATAACAAAAAAAGCCTAATAAAATTTTTAAAAAGCAGCTTTTTTGCTGCAAAACTATCCTTTCATCAGGAGCCCCCATCTCACCTAATGCTCTATTTTCACCATTAGACGCCCTCAGGTGTCCATGTTTAAAGACAGCCAGCACAGTGATGAACTCATCTCTCTGTTACTCTTTCTGTTCCTATCAGCAGCTAGGCTATGGGTAGACAGTAAAGGAGCACCAGGAGAATGATGGTGCTGCTTCTCCTATTCCTAGTCCGAGGGATGACATGAGGCTGATATGATAACAGATTTAGGTACTTACACTAGCTGCATTTAAAAATAAATGTAATAATCTTGAAATAATACAGAACTTCATTAATTGGTGTTTTATATCTTCCGGGAGTTCAGCTTTCTTAATCAACAGAAAGCTCTATGTATCAGAAGTCTCAACCACAGGTTGATATCATTAAAGGAGAACTATGAGGTGAATGATTTCCACTCATCCTCATAATTAGAGCCGAACTGTGACAAAGAAGCTGTCACGGGTCGGCTCTATCGATCGGGAAGTGAGCAGAAACATGCTGCTGATCCGCTGACTTCCCGATTGTCTCCCTGCAGTGAGCGGTCAGTCAGTCACCGCTCCCCACAGGGATTCCCCCCTCCCCTCTCTGATCCCCCAGCGCTGAGCGGAGGAACGGACAGGGAAAGGGGCGGGCAGAGCTGGCTCTTTCTCTAGACAGGCAGAGCCAGCTGTCACTCACGCGGCTGGGTGGATCTCGACAGTATTGTCGGAATCCGTCCCGGCTGCAGCGCTCTCAGTATATAGCTCACTATATACTGAGCTTTGTGTCACGGGAGGAGGTTAGTATATGTCCTCCCGTGATCCTAAAGAGAACTATGGGGAGAAACACTTACCCAATAGTTCTCTTTTAAGTCCAAAAAATATTAATGGATAGACTAATGCTGTGCACTAAATAAAAATGTGCTCTGGTTTTTAAAGCAGTAAACGTGATATAGGTGAGGCATGGTTGTGTTTCCCATTGGCTGCCAGGAATATAAACCAAAAAATACCAATCATTTGGGTACCACAAACACATAGTTCCACTTCTGTGCAGATAATGAATGCCCGGACAGCTTAGTGGCTCAGTGGTTAGCACCCCTGCCTTGTAGCATTGGGGCGCATGGTTTGAATCCCATCTAGGACACTGTGTACATGGGGTTTGCATGTTCTACCTGTGTTTGTGTGGGTTTTCTCCATAGACATGCTGGTAGGTTATCTGAAGCTAGTATGAATGTGAGATAGGGGCTTTAGATTGTAAGCTCCTTAGGGGCATGGACTGATGTTAATACACAGTATGTGTAGCACTGTATGAATTGTCTGTGCTGTATAAATGCCTGCTATAAATAAAATACATTTTGTTGTGAGGAAGGTGAGTTCTATTCGATGTGCCACCTTCCAGCTTACGTATAATATGATCACTGTTATACGTAATCTATTGCATGAGAAAGTTGTTCAGGGATTTGGGGAGTTTCTAAAGGCTTTTATGTGATTATGGCTTTTGTAATCTCACAGATGTAGAGATGTATTTAAAGTGAGGAGCTTTGCTTTACCAAAGAATAGAGCAGCTGGCTGCGGATTCTGTTCACAGCTCATGTCAGGTCCAGCACCTGCTCTGCACATCACCTGCTCTCCACAACGCTGGGTCCTTTCACTTTGTCTCCACAACAATGAATATCATCACCTGGTCGCCACAACACTGAATCTCATCACCTGGTCTCTACAACACTGCGTTCAATCAGGTGGTCTCCACAACACATAGTTCCATCACCTGGTCTCCACAACACTGAATCTCATCACCTGGTCTCTACAACACTGCTTCCAACACTGTGTTCAATCAGCTGGTCTCCACAACACACAGTGCCATCACCTGGTCTCCACAATATTGAATCTCATCACCTGGTCTCCACAACACTGAACCTCATCACCTGGTCTCCACAGCACTGAATCTCATCACCTGGTCTCCATAACACTGGGTCCTATCACTTTGTCTCCACAACAATAAATATTATCAGCTGGTCTCCACAACACTACGTCCAACACTGTGTTCAATCAGCTGGTCTCACAACACATAGTCCCATCACCTGGTCTCCACAACACTGCGTCCAATAAGCTGTTCTTCACAACACATAGTCCCATCACCTGGTCTCCACAACACTGAATCTCATCACCTGGTCTCTCCAACACTGCATTCAATCATCTGGTCTCCACAACACATAGTCCCATCACCTGGTCTCCACAACACTGAGTTTCATTACCTGGTCTCCACAACACTGAGTTTCATTACCTGGCCTCCACAACACTGAGACCCATCATCTTGTCTCTACAACACTGCGTTCAATCACCTGGTCTCCACAACACATAGTCCCATCACCTCGTCTCCACAACCCTGTGTCTCATCACCTGGTCTCTACAACACTGTGTTCAATCAGCTGGTCTCTACAACACTGAGTCTCATCATCTGGTCTCTACAACACTGAGTCTCATCATCTGGTCTCTACAACACTGAGTCTCATCATCTGGTCTCCACAACACCGAGTCTCATCACCTGGTCTCTACAACACTGAGTATCATCATCTGATCTCTACAGCATTCCCATCACCTGGTCTCCACAACACCGAGTCCCATCACTTGGTCTTCACAACACCGAGTTTCATCACCTTGTCTCCACAACACTAATTCCCATCGTCTGGCCCAGCAATATAAGCGCAAAGTAAACATCAAGAGAGTAAATAAATGAGCAATGGCGTATCAACAAGTGTCGGGCCAGCTGCCGGTGGCTGGGAATGTCCTGGTCATATCTGACAAAAGAGCTTTCCAGGTTTTTAAAGAACTAAAAGTTCCAGTGTAAAAATTTGTAACAGAAAATGTCAAAAAGAAAAATTGCTGATACAGGAGACAGACTTATGCTGACCTTTTTTAGGGAGTTTCAACTGCTTTGAATTGAGAGGCAAAGAGAGAGATGGGGAGTTAAGAAGAATGGGAGGGAGAGTGAGTAAGAGAGACAGATACAGTAGGTGGGGACAAAGGGAGGGAAAAAGAAAGACCGAGAGAGATGGAGACAGAAGGTGTTGAGTAAAGTCGGAGGGAGATGGAGAGTGATTGAGAGAGAAGTAGATGGAGAAAGAGGGAGATGGGGACAAAAGAAAGTCAGACAGAAAACAGATGGAGAAGTGGGAAAATGGAGGGAGAGATAGGTGTGAGACAGGGAGAAGGAGCGGGAGATGGGGAGAGAGAAAGGGAAAAGGTGAGAGAGAGAGGGGAGGGGGGGTGAGAGAAGTAGAGAGGGAGATGGAGAGGTAGAGAGAAGGAGATAGAGAGGTAGAGAGAAGGAGATGGAGAGGGAGATGAAGAGAGAGAGGGAGTGAGAGAAGTAGAGAGAGGGAAACGGAGAAGGAGAAGTAGAGAAAGAAAGATGGAGAAGGAGAGGGAGAAGTAGAAAGAAGGATACTGGAAACAGTAAAAGAGGGAGATATTGAGAGAGAGAAGGCAATGGAGGCAGTGGCAGAGGCGGGGGATAAGAGAGAAGAATGAGTGGAAATATGGAATAGAGAGAGCAAGAGTGGAGAGAAGGAAAGAAAGGGGGAGAGAAACAAGCGAGGGACAAAGGGTCATCATTGTTGAGCACTGTATGACCAATTTGCAGGGTATTTTTACTGCTGCACCTCTGCTATCCATACTCTCTTAACATCTGAACATCCCATTCTGCAAAATAAATCTTGTTCTCATCAACATTTCTTGAAATATAGCAAATAATACATTTGCCAGCCCCTCACATCCCTGCCTCTGACTGTCAGACACGTAGCAAACATGGAAGCCTGTGCCACACCTATTACCTGATGAAGTGAGGGATAGTCACAAAACTTGTCTTTGATGTATTAATGAAGATTTTTTTCCCATAAAGATCACTGGCATCAGTCTTTCTCCTTTATACCAATCTTGGTAAGTAACCAGCACTGCAGAGAACCTTCGTTAATTAAAACCACAATGTTTCGGGGCTGCGTAGGGCCCCTTTATCAAGGCGTAGTAAGCTGGGACTTGTATCTGGAGGTTCTTTAGTCTCTCATGCTTTTCTCTCCCATACTAAAGGTGGATCTATAACTAGATTATGATGTCATGTGATTGATGTGGTTTTCAAACTTACCGTGCTTCTATTACTTTCTTTTCATGTGTGTGTTTTTCTTTTGCTTTATGCATTTCAGTTTCTTTCATTGTGACAGATCTCAGAGAGAAACAATTATCCCCTGCGATTCTTTGAGTTTGCAAGTGAACACGCAACTGCCTCCCCGCAGACTAGTTTATGATAAAAAAGCTTCTAACCAGACGCACTGCAGATGAAACAATGGCGGTTCGCCCTCCTGCCTAGAAGAGGCCCTGTCTCTCTTACACACACACAGCGCTTTAATTGTAGTGTCTTGGCACACTCTGCCACTGAGTAGGTGGATTCTTGTAGCAAAGTTATTTTTTTAATGTCTTTTTTTTAAATGCTGTACTGGGTGTGAAATCCCAGAGACTCCGAGAGGGTTAACATCATTACTATGAGGTCATCTTTGGCGGAGGGAGCAGTCTCAGAGTTACTTTGTGTGCTGCAACTTATATTACAATGTGGAAGTTTATTTCATTTACTCGGGGGGAAGTAAATGTAAAGCTTTATAATAAACTGTCTAATATACTTTATTTGAAACTAATGAGCTGCCTCATTCTATAGAACATCTGGCCTCACTCTGGGGTAGGGGTTGGCTCCACAGTATCCATTTTAGGATATCTACTAAGTTTTTAACCTTGCTTCAAGGGGCGTAACTAGAAATCACAGGTCCCCATAGCCAAATTTTGTATTGGGCCCTGTGACTTCTAGTTA
Source organism: Nanorana parkeri (assembly GCF_000935625.1). NCBI lineage: Eukaryota > Metazoa > Chordata > Amphibia > Anura > Dicroglossidae > Nanorana > Nanorana parkeri. Next base: position 2,046,292 of record NW_017306324.1, read on the forward strand.
TGCCCCTTGCAGAGCCCACTTGAGATCCCACGCAGCCCACCTGAGGATGACCCTGCAGAGCCCGACATAGACTCTCTATGGTGGGCTCTGCGGTGGGCTCTGCAGGATCCCCCTCAGGTGGGCTGGTCACACTCCTTACCTGTCCGCCTCCTCTTCCTGCACGATCGCTGATGGGCCCCGCCTCCTCCTCCGTCACCGGGCTCGCCTCCTTCTCAGTCACCGGGCCCGCCTCCTCCTCTGCTGCCGACCACGGGCCCGCCTCCTACTGCCGGGTCCAGCCTCCTCCATCGCCGCTGCTTGCTCTCATTAACTCCGCAGCGGCTGTGAGAAGAACGCGCTGCTGCACAGATCACTGTCAGTGATCTGAACAGCAGCGCATTCTTCTCACAGCCACCAGTGAAAGCCACCAGCATAAGATGCCATAGCGACCCAGGCGGCCCGCACGGCATCTGGCCGGGGCCCCCTGTGCCCCATAGCGGCTGCCTGGGTCGCTATGGCGATTGTTACGCCACTGCTTGCTTCTTAGTAAACCTGCCTTCTCTTTGCTATGGATAAGCAAAAATAAGAGCATTCTTTTTTTATGTAATTTTAGATTTCGGAACATTTTTTATTAAATGCAATGGAGT
>NW_017306324.1:2046990-2061333 GCF_000935625.1 Nanorana parkeri
ACTGAGTGGCCAGATTATTATGACCACCTGACGTTTGTAGGCAAATTAGCTATAATTTCGCGCTGAAGTTGCTAGAGGGCTAGACCATTATAAATAGGGAAGCAGGTTGTTTGCCACGTCAGTAGAAGTGATTTGTTTCGGAAGATACGGGTAAACAACGCGATTTAACAGCCTTTGAACGTGGGATGATGCTCGGAGACATGGAGCGAGTATCGGCAAAACAGCAGAATTCGTTAAATGTTCAAGAGGGGCTCATTGTTAAAGTGTTTAAAGACTGGACTGTCAGCCCAAAATCTGGGTCTGAACATGCGAATTGTGGCCGTCAGCGACTAGTCAATGTTAGGGCAGAACGGAGAGTGGCAAGACTGGTACAAGACAACAGAAGGGCAAAAGTGCAGTGTCAGATTCCTCGCATCACCTTTCAACATCTCGTGGAGTCACGAGGCGGCCCAACGAAGTCATCTTGTGGAGTTATCTCGTGGCCCAACGAAGTACTGATGGGGTGGTCATAATAATCTGGCCACTCAGTGTATATATATATATATATATAGTACATACTGTATACAGACCTGAGGCATCCCGGATTCCCATCTCTTCAACTGTCCCTTAACTCTTCCAGCAGGGGTGCAGTAATGAAGCAGGGAGCCTGGCAGGTGGTCAGCTTCCTGATTGGATGGGAAGCCTGGGAAGCTGCAGCCATGTTTCCTCACAGCTTCCCCAGGCACTGAGGACTGCAGCTGTTATGTGAGGAATGTAAGTAGCAAGTGCTGCTGCACTCTGTATCGATGAGCCGGTCACAGAGAGATCTCTCCACCGGCTCATTGACTAAAAACACGGCTCCGGCTGTTGAGGTTTCGGTGTTGCACTTGGGGTGATAAGGGTGGGACCTGGCATTCCCTGTATGCACGCCTATAGTCCCAGTATTGGACTATCTGAACTGAGCTATGATGGTGGGCCCCCCTGATGACCTCTCTTTGAGTTGTGACTAACGACACTTAGACTCCTCTTGTGCATCTGACGTCGGCTCTACACTGCAGACTTTACAGGGGATTAGGGTTGTCATCAACTGCAACCACTCCAACCCTTAAGAAGGCTGAGACCGTAACATACAGGGGTACAGGTACCTGTAAAAAAACAAGATCACACAAGGACTACACACGCATACACATGCAGAATCCCACACATACACGCAATAGGTTGAACTTGATGGACCTGTGTCTTTATTCAACCTCAAATACTATGTAATACTATGTATGTAGGCTATACCAGAGGTGGGCAGATCCGCCCCTCCAGCTGTTGTGGTACTACAAATCCCATGAGGCATTGCAAGATTCTCACAGCCACCGGCATCACTCCCAGACACAGATGCATGGTGGGATTCGTAGCTTCACCACAGCTGGAGGACCGGCGTTTGCCCACCCCTGGGATAATCTACTTAAAGATTGGAGTGGTCGCAGTTGACAACAACACTGATCCCCTGTATAGTCTACGGTGTGAGCCGATGTCAGATGCACAAGAGAAGTCTTGCTGCCGTTAGTTACAACTCAGAGAGAGGCCATCAAGGGGGGCCCCCCCATCACATTCTTCATCAACCAGACTAAATCTGCACAGTGGGTGCTCCTGTGGGCACCGTTCCACCCGGCATCCCTCAATCAACTGATTAAAAGAACAGGTTGGAGAATTCTCAGCTGAATGGAGCTTGCAAGCAATCAGCCGGCGGTCGCTGTCAGAATACAATGAAAACCGCGGGGTATTCCTACATCCACTCTCCTCAACGTTGATGGATCTGTTGATGGAATCTGTAATATTCTGTTCAGCCCGCAGGTTGAACGAAGAAAATATAACTAGCTTTATTGATACAGTACTGTTTTATCTGCACATGTTCTATATTTAACAATGTAATGGGGCCCCCTTCCACCCCCAAGCCCCATAGCAGCTGCCCGGACTATAGTTACACCACTGTACCAAAATGACTTTCATGCAGACACTACCATCATATATCAGATCACTCGCTGCTCACGACGCCCCATAGTTTCACTTTACAGCATATTGTCTCGGTAACAGGACAGTGACACACAAAAGGGCCGGCTGTGTAAACACTTCATCTGCAGAATGATATTTGAATAAAGAAGTCAAAGTCCATAGTGTATTGTGCGGCTGCCTCGGTGCCAGTGCGGCACGCCATCTACAAATCCAATAAACCTGCTCTTCCCTTGGGACACATTAACAGGTAAAGACACGTGATCGCAGAAAAACAACACGGCACAGCAACACGCCACAGGCAAGATTTCCCTCTGTTTTGAATAACGACGATCTCCTGGCAAAGGGAACAGAGAGGACGTTTCCAGAATAATGCCGGCGGATAAAAATATGCAAAATGTTCGGGACATAGATATGTCAGTGGATGATAAACGCATTTATCAACATGTCCAGTGCAGCATGGGAGAAGATTTTATATAGAATCATATAATATAGCGGCTCCGGGTAACAAGACGAGTGAAAGACAAGAATAAAAAATAAATAAATAAATAAAATGCATTTGACTATTACCTAGGGTTGCCACCTTTTCTTCCAGCGAAACCCGAGCACTCTAGCTACGCACGGAAATGCGATCGGCCGCACGTGATCGTAAGGGCCATTATGCCTGCGGTCCTGTGCGATCAAAGTAGTGCATGCAGCATTTTGATCGCACAGCACCGCAGACATAATGTGCCCTGCGATCCTGTGCGGCCGATCGCATTGCGGCTGGAGGGCGTTTGCTACGGCGCCATTCACTTCAATAGCCCGCCACGCCCCCTCCTGCCCCACAAAAAAGTGAGCGGCCGCAATGCGATCCAGTGCGTTCTGGCCAGAATCGGGCCGGAACACACTGCATCTGGTGTGAACCCAGCCTAAACACCAAAAAAAGCATTAAGGGGGACATAATTTTCTTGTATAAACTGTTCAATGATGACAGCAACATTATTAAAGGAGAACTATGGGGTTAAGGCTTTTCCCCATAGTTCTCCTTAGGGTAACGGGAGGACACAAACTAGCGTCCTCCCGTCACCCTAGGCTCAGTATACCGCGAGCTGTAGCGGTATACTGAGACGCCGCAGCTGAAGCGGATCCCAACAATTATGCCGGGATCCGCCCAGCTGCGTGACTGACAGCTGGCTCTGCCTATCTAGAGGCAGAGCCAGCTGTACCCTCCCCCGTCCGTTCTGCCAGTCAGCGCTGGCGGATCGGAGCGGGGAGAGGGGTATCCAGCCCCTCCCCTGTCACTGCAGAGAGCCGTGACAGGATCGAGAGGTGAGCGAACGCCGGTATGTGTTCGCTCACCTCCCGATCTACTGAGCCGACCTGTGAAAGTCTCATTGTCACTGGTCGGCTAGAACTATGAGGTGAGTGAAAAGCACTCACCTCATAGTTCTCCATTAACTAACTCTTTACGGTTAACTCCATGACAAAGACTAGAGGCCACCACTAAAAATTGGTGGAAAAAAAGTGTCAACACACGGGGCGCAAGGGGTTCTTCACAGTTACAGCGGCTAAGGCCTGGAACTCGCTGCCGCAGGCTGTGATTTCAGCTCAGAGTGTGGAATCATTCAAGAAACTCTTGGACGATTTCCTTGGAGACCGTAACATTCAGGGGTACAGGTACTCCTAAGAGAAAAATCACACATGGACACGCACACACGTACACACCAGCTCAACCATGAATGCATACACGCAATAGGTTGGACTTGATGGACTTATGTCTATATTCAACCTCAAATACTATGTAACTGAAAACATCTGAAAATATAAAACATTGCAGCAGATTCTTTACTTTGTAGCTGTTTTTGTTTATTTTTTTTCTTTCCTTTTGCTGTGGAAATAAAGTGCTGATATTATCTCCCTGAGCTCGTCTTTCAAAGTATCTCTGGATGATGACACGGCCAGTATAAATAGGGGTGATGGGTGATGTACTTGTGTCTGTCTGTTATGTCATTGTATATACCTAGAATACAGGTGTACCTTTGTAGAAAAATCCCACCCCTATACACCGCCCACCTATACACCGCCCGCCTCTTCCTTCCAGCACCTGCACTCCGGTGTGCAGACACGACTACTTACACTGTAACCATAAAATAAATTGCCCAGTCTCCAATTTATCTCTATTGAACTTGTAGTTGCGCTCGCACACGCAGGAGTGCAGCCGCCAGGAGGAAAATTATACGTGAGCACTGTAGGGAGCAGCAGTAAATGGGGTAGAAAAGACTTAAAACTTTTTAAAATTACTTTAGATCGCTTTAGATCAATCTAATTAATGATTGTCCTTATACAAGAGTCATGTGACTTCTTCCTTGATTCTTGGTGAGCTTTGTATATTTCTTCCAGATCTGTGCAGTAATCCAGTGTGAGACTTGGAGCTTCCTGTAATAAAGACCGCTCACTTCTGCTCTCTCTCTCCTTGTGCTGGGTGACTTTTCTTGTCTCCGCCCCCTCCTGTAATAAAGACCGGTCACTGCTGCTCTCTCTCCTTGTGTATGGTGACTGGTCTTGTCTCCGCCCCCCTCCTGTATTATACTATAGTGGGTGGGGCCTGCTGGTCCTCTCCCGCAGCTCTGCTCTCTGCACAGGCTATGTACAGCACAGTGATGATGTCACAGCTACTCTTATATGAAAATAACTGGGTTTGCAAAGGCATTAGGTTCTCACAAAGTGGATTTACAGTATATTCTTCCTGCCTGTTAAGGAATATATTTAAAGTGAACCATTACCCCCTTTCACTAAAAACCACACCAGCATTCAGCTCTGCCTGCTGATATGAGATCATCTTACATTCATTAGTTAAAAACATGTTTTTCTTTTACTTACAATTACTGTTTTTCCACTTTCTGGTCCTCTGTCGTAAAAGTGATGTAATGTGCCCAAGTGTTGCATCCTGGGAAGGTTACATCACGAGATCTCAGGGAAAAGGCATTTTCCTCCCCTGAGATGATGTGCATGGTCACATGTCCTAGTCACATGTGCCAGGAAGTAAAAGGAGATGGATTAATCTGCTCTTAGAAAAAATGGCAACTGGGAGAAGAATCATGGGGAGGAAAAGAGAAATGAGGTTTGCAAAGGATAAAAAGCCGGCAATTATCTAGAAGTTTGTGTTTGTAGATTGTCATTACTAAACATTTCTAAAGGTGTCTTTGTTGTAATTTCAAAGATAAGGGTGACGTTCATTTTAAACTGTCTTCCACTGCAGGAAAAACTAAAACACATTAGGGGGAATTTATCAAAACTGGAGCCGACTAAAACTGGAGCAGCTGCCCATGGCAACCGATCAGCATTTCTCTTCAGTTTGCTCAGGTAAGATTTGAAAATGAGACAGAGAAGCTGATTGGTCGCTGTGCAAATCTGCTGCTCCAGATTTTGTCTGCTCCAGTTTTGATAAATTCCACCCAATGACTAGAGTTAGAATATTACATTCCAGTAGCAATTAATTTTACAATAACCGTGCCCTTACTTTAGTAGACAGGTCCTCTTTAAAATCAGACAAAAGTATATTTGTGACGGGTGTAAAATAAACCAAAGATAGGCCAAAAAGCAACGAGCCGTGACCTCCAACCAGCCAGCAGTCATCTTTCATGAGACTGCCGTTCACTGGTCACCGTGGAAACCCGATCACATTTCTCTTTCAAAAGAAACCGTAAAAAGAGACTATAAAATGGCGTCAACCAGGGCAAAGAATTTCCCATAAACTAAGGCCACGCCCACAGAACGCCGCATAGATTTCTTCTATCATCTGACGTCCTGTCCCCGGGACGGAATCTGACCGACAGTATAATACAGGAGCCCAGCAGTGGTGAAACTACAAATCCCATGATGCCTCTGGATCTGTCTGTGGCTGCCAGATTTGTGGAATGCCTCATGGGACTTGTAGTGCAGTTCTGAACTCCGGCCTCCCCTCTACTCTTGCACAGTTGTACCGGCTCCTCTTCTGGGCTGAAATAGCTTCCTCTGATTTCACTGCACACTGGGAGCTTCTCACAATGTGCATTAGAAGCTGCAACAACTCAGAGCCCGCCTCATTTCCTGGCTGGACGGTGTCCAGCATCATCCAGCACTCCTCCCCTCCCCCAGCCTGATTGTCTCTGACCCACCCCTTTCATTCATTAGATTTAAATCATGGAGGTTCAGCGTCATAATGGCAACTGTTTATCATACGCGGTGCTCTAGCAAACCAAATGTCATCCAGTTAGGGTTTGGATCTACGTGAACAGCAGGAAGCACATGTCAAAACAATGCAAGCAAGCCGCCCTGTGTGTCTGCACCCTGCCAGGTCATAGGCCGCCTCGCTTGTGCTTAACGTGTGTCAGGCTGCATCCCACGTGGGCCTCCCCTTTAATCCCGGCTTGGCTAGGCCGGCTCACGGCGCTGCTGGCCGATGACTTCATTGAATTAGGTGTCTCATTATCCCATAGACAGTGGAGCTCCCTGCTGTGCACATGACACGGGACTGAGAGGCGACATCCTGGAGATCCGACAAGCCGTCGCCGCACGTGGATGCAGGTGGGAGACGCCTCCGTGTTCCCCCCAAAATCTGCTTTGCTTAAGGCCTCATCCACACAGTATAGAGTCGGGCCGTGCAGATCTGTGCGGCATGCGCGGCCGTTGCCGGGAGCGACAGGTGCTGCGTGTGATTGCACTCAGCAGCCTGTTCTTCTCTATGGGAGGACGCGGCCGTACGCTCACCCGAGCTGCACATCCGTGCGGGTGTCCGTACTTGGACGCAGACAGGAGAATGAGATGGACACCCACACGTATGTGCAGTTCGGGTGAGCGTACGGCCGCGTCCTCCCATAGAGAAGAACAGGCTGCTGTGTGCAATCACTTGCAGCACCTGTCCTTACCGGGAGCGGCCCGATACGGCCATGCAGGCCGCACGTATCTGTACGGGCCGGCTCTACTCTGTGTAAATGAGGCCTAAGAGGACAGGGCTGTCTCCATGGCAACTGGTGAGCTTTGAACTGTCACTTCGTCATCTATGGGGGAAAATGACAGCTGGGCTCTGCTATGGGCAGTTCTTATTGCTGCAGATAATATGAATGATCAGTTGTTTGGTAGAGAGGAGGGTTTCTGTGTTTAGAGCTAGACTCTTGATGCTGGCCCTTTAAGTGCTGGTAGGAGGGGCTCCCGTTTCTTAATTTACTGTGATTAGCTGCACAGTGATGACATCATCCTACCGGCGGTAGTTGAACCTGGGCCGTCGGCAGGGGCGTCCCTAGCATTGTCACTGCCTGAGGCAGCGGGGGGAGGGGGTCGGTGGCAGCGGAGGGGCCGGTGCACGCTATGGGGTGCGGGTTCTCGGCGTCATCTCCCCGCCCAGCTCTAGCTCCCCGGTTGCTGCAGCTTCTAATGCATGTTGTGAGGAGCTCACAGTGTGCAGTGATATCAGAGGAAGCCATGTCAGTCCAGGAGAGGAGTCGGTACAACCGTGCAAGACTGAAGGGAAGGACAGAGTTCACCTTTAATAGACACAATGCAGATTTTTCAGGCCCTTGTGGCGTCCCCTCCCCCAAATTTATAAACTGGCCCTTCTATATAATAATGAGTAACTGGAATTCCAAGCAGCAGAAAATGCCGCAGATTGCAAAATCTTTATCGGTCTCGCTGCCAGCGACAATGTCACTGTATGAATGGGCACAGCTGCACAAACCACCGCGTGTGACACAACATTACTCACCCTCCGCGTCGCTTCTAATGGCAGATGCAACGCCAGTCATGTGACCGACAAGAAAATACTTTTTTTATGACAAGTTACTTCAAGAATCCGAGGAGGGAATGTCTCCCTTTTATGGGCTTCCCCTCCCCCTCCTCACCCCAAAATGATCACACCGCTACCCGCAGATAACCGGGACCTAGCATCACATATATTATATATATGTTAGATATACACAACGTGTCAATGTAACACTTCCAGAGATTTATTACCACTCACAGAGATCATAAGACTCCCCCTGACAATGCCTTCATCTGGTTTTCTCTGCCGAAGGAGGGCGCCATCTTGGTTCAGGCATCAACCAGGGTCATCATCTACTTTTTGGACTTAGATGTTGGCTCACAGTCATGTTACTCCTAGTGCCTGTGCAGTTCTTGAGTTCACGCAGCCATTCAGTCCTATACTAGAGCTACTGCAGAGCTTTCACAGTGCCTCATACACTGTGGGGTTGATTTTTCAAACTTCCACCAAGCGTATAGCTGGGCAAATGCTATTGGCATGTCACTACCACCACTAGAAGGTGCTGAGGAGCATCACTACCACCACTAGATGGAGCTGAGGAGCATCACTACCACCACAAAATGGAGCTGAGGAGCATCACTACTACCACTAGATGGAGTTGAGGAACATCACTACCACCACTAGATGGAGTTGAGGAACATCACTACCACCACTAGATGGAGTTGAGGAACATCACTACCACCACTAGATGGAGCTGAGGAGCATCACAACCACCACTAGAAGGTGCTGAGAGGCATCACTACCACCACTAGATGGAGTTGAGGAGCATCACTACCACCGCTGGATGGAGCTGAGGAGCATCACTACCACCACTAGATGGAGCTGATGAGCATCACTACCACCACTGGATGGAGCTGAGGAGCATCACTGCCACCACTAGATGGAGCTGAGGAGCTTTACTACTGACACTAGATGGGGCTAAGGAGCATCACTACTGCCAATAGGTGGAGCTGAGGAGCATCACTACCACCACTAGATGGAACTGAGGAGAATCACTACTGCCACAAGATGGAGCGGAGGAGCATCACTACCACCACTAGATGGAGCTGATGAGAATCACTACTGCCACAAGATGGAGCGGAGGAGCATCACTACCACCACTACAGGGAGCTGAGGAGCATCACTGCTACCACTAGGTGGAGCTGAGGAGCATCACTACTACCACTAGATGGAGCTGAGGAGCATGCAAATTTCCTTTTCACCCCAAGATGTCCTCAGTCTTCCAGGATGATTAATACCCACTGTACTCACCTCCTCTATGGCGCTGTCCCCTGCAGTAATTCCTTTTCACCACAAGATGTCCTCAGTCTCCTAGAATGATTGATACCCAGTATACTCAACTTTTGGCCATTTAAAGCTGAATTTTGGGTATTGAAACTTTCATTTAAAAATATTCCTCGATAGCCACAAACCATATTAATCCACTTTGCCCAGGAAAACCCAGATATTAACTTGTGAAAGCAGCAGCGACATCATCACTGTACTGCAGATAGTCTGAGCAGGGAGCAGAGCTGTGGGAGGGGCCCAGCAGACCCCACCCACTACAGGCTGCCTGCAGAAAACTACAGGGGGGAGGAGACAAGACTATTTACCCTACGCAAGGAAAGAGAGCAGCAATGACTGCTCTATATTACAGAAAGGGGTGGAGACGAGACCAGTCACCCTGCACAAGGAGAGAAAGCAGCAGTGATCGGTCTTTATTACAGGAGGGGCGGAGAAAAGACCAGTCACCCTGCACAAGGAGAGAAAGCAGCAGTGATCGGTCTTTATTACAGGAGGGGGTGGAGACAAGACCAATCACCCTGCACAAGGAGAGAGGGCAGAAGTGACCAGTCTTTATTACAGGAGGGGGTGGAGACAAGACCAGTCACCCTGCACAAGGAGAAAGAGCAGCTGTGACCGGTCTTTATTACAGGAAGCTCCAAGTTTTGCACAGATCTGGAAGAAATACACAAAGCTCAGCAAAATCCAAGTAAGAACACACATGGCTCTTGTATAAGGACAATATTTACTTATTCAAGGACATAGTACCAAATCTGCTGATCAAACATCAACAAATGCAACCTCGATTTCTACATTGTCTGACTGTTCTCCACAACACTTCACGTCCGACACAAAAGCTTTATTGATGCATTTTTTTTTTTTCTCACGTGACCGATCTGTCACAACACACACGACAAAGGGAGACGAGGAGTAGACGCAGCAGTCGGTTTTCCCTTCATCTCCGGAAGAACTTTCCTGGAGCTCCTTTCCTGGCATAGAAATCGGAGAGGTGAAGAAGTGCTGGAGCTGCACCACGACTTTTTTTTTCTTGGCTGGGTTGGATGGAGGTGTAGCCCTCGGCTTTATTACTGTGTGTGTGTGTGTGTGTGTGCAGATGACTGGAGTCACTTGGAAGGAGGGAAGCACCGAGGCTGGAGCTCCGCTTCATTCATGCGTTCGCACCGGGGGATGAGGATCGGGGAGACTCTCCGCGGGATACAGCCGGCCGGGGTCATGCGTGCGGGACGGGAGCAGAGAGGACGCGCTTCCTTCCAGTAGACGGTGAGACGGCTCTCTTTATTTCTCCATTTAAATTGTAACTTTTTTTTATACGACTTTTATGTTGGGATACATTTTAACCCCTTCAGGACTGTAGTGTAGTGATGACAGGCGCAGCATTTGTGTACAATGATCCGGGTGTTGTAGATCGGGACATGTCAGGAATTTATTCACGCAGACTTGTAAAGTTACTGAAAGGTTCACTGCCAAGGAGAACTGAGACTCGTTCACATTCCTTACATGTCTCTCCTCTGTGTGCATGTGACAGGTTCACTTTACCAGATTCTGTATATCCCGGGTGTCTGATGAGCTGTATACGGCTCACACAGCTCACACTTCAATGTCAGATCTCCGAGTCAATGTTCAGATGGATATGTGGCCCTGATGTGGGGAGTCAGTGGCTGGGTATGGTACCGTCATTGTCAGATGGTAATGGACGGGGTCGTAGAATGTCAGTGAGACCTCCAAGAAGTGTAATATGCCGACATGTGGGGTATCAGTATTCTTGAACATTGACACTTGGCACCTCCGAAGAGTGACACACTGATATAAGGGGCGCAGAACAGCGACACACTGATATAAGGGGTGCAGAACAGAGACACGCTGATATAAGGGGTGCAGAGCAGTGGCACACTGATATAAGGGGTGAAGAGCAGTGGCACACTGATATAAGGGGTGCAGAACAGCGACACACTGATATAAGGGGTGCAGAACAGCGACACACTGATATAAGGGGTGCAGAACAGTGACACACTGATATAAGGGGTGCGGAACAGTGACACACTAATATAAGGGGTGCGGAACAGTGACACACTGATATAAGGGGTGCAGAACAGTGACACACTGATATAAGGGGTGCAGAACAGTGACACACTGATATAAGGGGTGCAGAACAGTGACACACTGATATAAGGGGTGCAGAACAGTGACACACTAATATAAGGGGTGCAGAACAGTGACACACTAATATAAGGGGTGCGGAACAGTGACACACTAATATAAGGGGTGCGGAACAGTGACACACTGATATAAGGGGTGCAGAACAGTGACACACTGATATAAGGGGTGCAGAACAGTGACACACTGATATAAGGGGTGCAGAACAGTGACACACTGATATAAGGGGTGCAGAACAGTGACACACTGATATAAGGGGTGCAGAACAGTGACACACTGATATAAGGGGTGCAGAACAGTGACACACTGATATAAGGGGTGCAGAACAGTGACACACTGATATAAGGGGTGCAGAACAGTGACACACTGATATAAGGGGTGCAGAACAGTGACACACTGATATAAGGGGTGCAGAACAGTGACACACTGATATAAGGGGTGCAGAACAGTGACACACTGATATAAGGGGTGCAGAACAGTGACACACTGATATAAGGGGTGCAGAACAGTGACACACTGATATAAGGGGTGCAGAACAGTGACACACTGATATAAGGGGTGCAGAACAGTGACACACTGATATAAGGGGTGCAGAACAGTGACACACTGATATAAGGGGTGCATAACAGTGACACACTGATATAAGGGGTGCAGAACAGTGACACACTGATATAAGGGGTGCAGAACAGTGACACACTGATATAAGGGGTGCAGAACAGTGACACACTGATATAAGGGGTGCAGAACAGTGACACACTGATATAAGGGGTGCAGAACAGTGACACACTGATATAAGGGGTGCAGAACAGTGACACACTGATATAAGGGGTGCAGAACAGTGACACACTGATATAAGGGGTGCAGAACAGTGACACACTGATATAAGGGGTGCAGAACAGTGACACACTGATATAAGGGGTGCATAACAGTGACACACTAATATAAGGGGTGCGGAACAGTGACACACTGATATAAGGGGTGCAGAACAGCGACACACTGATATAAGGGGTGTGGAACAGTAACACACTGATATAAGGGGTGCAGAGCAGTGACACACTGATACAAGGGGTGCAGAACAGCGACACACTAATATAAGGGGTGCGGAACAGTGACACACTGATATAAGGGGTGCAGAACAGTGACACACTGATATAAGGGGTGCAGAACAGCGACACACTGATATAAGGGGTGCAGAACAGTGACACACTAATATAAGAGGTGCAGAACAGTGACACACTGATATATCAGGGTTCGGGGTCTCTGATGAATGATTGGGGTTGTAGCACAGGGGTTCAGGGTCTCTGATGAATGATTGGGGTTGTAGTACATGGGTTCGGTCGTCTCTGATGAATGATTGGGGTTGTAGCACAAAGGTTCAGGGTCTTTGATGAATGATTGGGGTTGTAGCACAAGGGTTCAGGGTCTCTGATGAATGATTGGGGTTGTAGTACATGGGTTTAGGGTCTCTGATGAATGATTGGGGTTGTAGTACAGCGGTTCAGGGTCTCTGATGAATGATTGGGGTTGTAGTACATGGGTTTGGGGTCTCTGATGAATGATTGGGGTTGTAGTACAAGGGTTCAGGGTCTCTGATGAATGATTGGGGTTGTAGTACAGGGGTTCAGGGTCTCTGATGAATGATTGGGGTTGTAGTACATGGGTTTGGGGTCTCTGATGAATGATTGGGGTTGTAGTATATGGGTTTGGGGTCTCTGATGAATGATTGGGGTTGTAGCACAAGGGTTCAGGGTCTCTGATGAATGATTGGGGTTGTAGTACATGGGTTTGGGGTCTCTGATGAATGATTGGGGTTGTAGCACAAGGGTTCAGGGTCTCTGATGAATGATTGGGGTTGTAGTACATGGGTTTGGGGTCTCTGATGAATGATTGGGGTTGTAGCACAAGGGTTCAGGGTTGTTACAATGTTACCCTGATCTAAACCCCGGGCTGCAGTGAATGCCTGGAAGGAATGACTTCATGTCACATTGAGTATCAGCTCTCCAATGACCTGTGAAGTCTTCTGTCTCCTAACCTGTCGATCAGGAACACCGAGGTTGACGTCATTGTTGGTGTTCCAGACATTGTACAGGTGACATTGTATCCCTCAGATCTCTGTGTGGAAGAGTCGGGAAGATCGCTCAGTACACGGGGACAGGCGGTGAATAGATGACGGCTGGCTGTGTCTTCTGATGCCAAGGCAATAGGAGCTCCATAATATCATGTTTCCGTCTCTGCTGAGGACTCCATTCTCTTCCCTTTCCACCTTCCAGCCAACCGTAATGTCATTATAACCTGAAGTATGAACCAGACCACGTAACCATTTCATGGCCGGAAGCTTTCCAGGGAACCTGGTGCAATTGGGCTCAATCAAGAATATATCAGATTAATAAATCTTAAGGAAGAACTCCAGGCATGCAGAAAGTTAACCCTTGCAATGGGGCTACCCCAGCACTGCAAATGTTAACGGCTCCTTTTCCTGTAGGGGCTCAAATAAAAGAAATATACTAACCTGATGCTTGATCCCGCCCGGCTGCTAGACCGGTCCCCACAGCCTCTTCTCCCCTGGACTACGGTGGTCTAAGGACCTGTGACTAAGGTTGCCACCTTTTCTTCAAGTGAAAACCAAACACTGCAGCGCCGCCCGGGAATTTTTTTGTTTTTGGACAATATAGAGGAGAAAGCGAGGAGAGGCAGCCAGGAGACAGAGCAAGAAAAGAGAGCCAGGGAAGAGAGTAAAGAGACTGGCTATAGAGGACTACAAATCCCAGCAATACAAAATAATATGAAGCTACATACTCTGTGTTGGTCCGTGGGTGGTGCCATGATGTCTCCAGGTGGACTCTCTGGGCTCTCAGATGGGCGTTTGGGGTCTCAGTTGGGCTATGCGGACTCTCACATGGCTATGTGGGGTCTCAGGTGGGCTGTGCAGACTCTCAGATGGCTGTGTGGGGTCTCAGGTGGGCTATGCAGACTCTCAGATGGCTGTGTGGGGTCTCAGGTGGGCTATGCATAAGAAGTTATGGACACCGGCACTCCAAAGTAGAAAAACGTCTTTTATTGACGCATCATGCAACAATACACTTATTGTAACCTTTCGGGGTCACACAGGATCCCCTTCATCAGGCAGAACAAGTGATTGAGTGAGT
>NW_017306324.1:2061518-2073082 GCF_000935625.1 Nanorana parkeri
TGTGTGGGGTCCCAGGTGGGCTATGCAGACTCTCAGATGGCTGTGTGGGGTCACGGTGGGCTATGCAGACTCTCAGATGGCTGTGTGGGGTCTCAGGTGGGCTATGCAGACTCTCTGGTGGGCGTTGGGGTCTCAGGTGGGCTATGCAGACTCTCAGGTGGGTTGTGTGGGGTCCCAGGTGGGCTATGCAGACTTTCAGATGGCTGTGTGGGGTCACGGTGGGCTATGCAGACTCTCAGATGGCTGTGTGGGGTCTCAGGTGGGCTATGCAGACTCTCAGGTGGGTTGTGTGGGGTCCCAGGTGGGCTATGCAGACTTTCAGATGGCTGTGTGGGGTCACGGTGGGCTATGCAGACTCTCAGATGGCTGTGTGGGGTCTCAGGTGGGCTATGCAGACTCTCAGGTGGGCGTTTGGGGTCACAGTGAGGCTTTGTGGACTCTCAGGTGGGCTGTGTGGGAAGTGATTATGCCGAGGGGAGAGAGGTGAGTGATCACTGCCGCAGGACTGATGATTAGGCGAGCTCCTGAGAGCGCAAAACAGTCAACTATCAGAGTGTTGTGTTTGAAGTGGACCTGTCAGTGAGGACCGATTGACACGACTTGTAAGCATGCTGCTTTTGTTGGTGCGATGCAGTGTCTTGCTGACAGGGACCTGAGATGGTTTGCCGTTATGCTCCGGGTTACTGTACATGGTCTAGTCCTTGTCAGTTCCCCGAGGATTGTGGGAAGTGCACCTGAGCACCTGGAAAACCTGCCACCATGACATGTTTATATACATTGCAGACACGGCGTGTGAACATGAACTCCCGCATGTGGGTTTAAACAGCCCATGCAGTGTTCTGGTTACACATTCCATTAGCTCATGTGCCCGGTCCTGTCTGAACTTGATCTGAAAGCGGCTTTGAACTGGGGCCCACATGAAAGGCTCCATACTGAGAGCATCAGATCTGGCAGCGGGCGCAGGTAGTGTGCCATATAACCTCATAGGTTTTCCAGCAGAGAAAGATGATTGCTGAATGGCTTTCATGGGACACATATGAAGCGTGATCCCGGGTGCTGATGAGCAGGCTGCAGAAATTGATTGTACCTAATACAACCATACAGCTATTGCTGAGCAATCAGCAGTGGAAAAAAAAATTGTCACATCCCATCTGCATCTACATCCACCTTGTAGCTCAAAGTCAGGAGCTCTGGATGCTGCTCCATGACTAGACACCACACGCTCATAATGATTACTAATACATTATGACATCGTAACCTTAATCTGAAGATTGCAGTGGAAAGATATGACTATAACAGATGAGCAGCTAATGCCAAGCAATCAGCAGTGGAAATTGTTTTTTTTTAAAGTTGGCACGTTCTGCCACCCTGTAGCTGAAAGCTGGAAGCTTTGGATGCTGCTCTATGACTAGACACTACACGCTCATAATGGTTATTGATACATTATTACAATGTATCATTCATCTGAAGGTTGCAGTGGAAACATAGGACTATAATAGATGAGCGGCTAATGTTGAGCAATCAGCAGTGGAAAATAAATTGTAAAAATTGTCACGTTCAATCTTCATCTACATCCACCCTGCAGCTGAAATTCGGGAGCTCTGGATGCTGCTCCACAGCCAGACACTACACACTGATAATGGCTATTAATATATAACTACAATGTATCATTAATCTGAAGGTTGCAGTGGAAAGATATGAGTATAATAGATGAGCAGCTAATGCCAAGCAATCAGCAGTGGAAAACATCAAACAAATGGCACGTTCTTCCACCCTGTAGCTGAACATCGGGAGTTCTGGATGCTACTCCGTGATTAGACACTCCACACTCATAATGGCTATTAATATATAATTACAATGTATCATTCATCTGAAGGTTGCAGTGGAAACATAGTACTATAATAGTCCAGCCAAAACAATTATAATACATGATCAGACTCTTGTATGAACTCAATGACCTCCTTTAATAGCTCACCCTTCCCTGTTTTCAGGCAGCCATTGTGCGCCTCAGGGATCCCGCTACCTAAAATTTGCATGAAGATATTTATTACAGGTCTAACAATGGATATCGTCTCGTTATCTAACCGCTGAGAGACAAAACAGCAATTATAAAGTGTGATCCGGCCAATCCAGATGACTCCTGATATCAGTGACTAACTCCCCGAGACAGGGCGGTGGCCGTCAGCACTCCCGATCCTCATTTTCCGATGTAATCTGGACCTTCACACCCAGATAATCATTAATTGAAGGTTTGAGTGTCCCTTGCATCATTCCATGTCATTGTTTTATGGGAAGGAGAGGACGCCGTGCCATCCCTCTGTCTTCATAACAGGCCAGGCCTGCTATTACTAAAGAACGCACATGGCATCATTTATAGGGCATTTCATATACTTTTATATTTTGTATTATACTTTGCCTCGGGGCAGCAGGGAGTAGAGGGGCAGCAGTGGTGTGGAATTCCTATCTCCCGATCAGAATGTGTTAATTATAGAAGAGAACCCACAATGTAGAATGTTATACTCTCCACACCAACCAAGAACCATCCTAACACAGAGGACATTCCCACCACTGTAAGCTTGCCCAACAGACATCTGTGAATCGGCGGGGTCACATCATTTGGTGAAGACGTCTTATGGTGAGATCGCCATCAGAATGTGTTCATTTTAGAAGACAACCCACAATGTAGAATGTTATAGTCAGCAGAACAAGAACCATCCTAACACAGAGGACATTCCCACCACTGTAAGCTTGCCCAATAGACATCTGTGAATCGGTGGGGTCAGATCATTTGGTGAAGACATATTATGGTGAGATCGCCATCAGAATGTGTTAATTGTAGAAGACAACCCACAATGTGGAATGTTACATTCACCACACCAAGAATTAGCCTACCATAGAGGACATGTCCACCACTGTAAGCTAGCCCAATAGACATCTGTGAATCGGTGGGGTGAGATCATTTGGTGAGGATGTTTTATGGTGAGATCGTCATCAGAATGTGTTAATTTTAGAAGAGAACCCACAATGCGGAATGTCATAGTCAGCACACCTGTTGCACCGTCACGATCCATGAATGGCTTATCAATGCTCCAGTATTAAACTGGCACTCGGAGAATCTCTCTGGTTAACCCAGAATCCCGAATGTCCTAAATATTTCCTGATTTGGAGTCATGTAATCCTCTTGTGGGGCACGAAGCATCTTGGCATCACGCTGAGAGACGGCCCCGCTACAAACAATAATCCCGGGGTGATTCAACCCTTGGCATCGCCGCCTTCTATTACCATGAGGATAATTATATGTGACACCAAATCATCACTCACAGACTGTTCACCCAGCTGGGCAGAAGACAGAATGAAAGTACCGGCCTTCCGGGTCAGCGCCGTCCTCATGGACTCAGAGAAGATTTCTAATATTAGATTATTTTACTTATTTATGAATTGAAAAAAGGCAGAAAATCTCTCTCATGGGGGGAGATCCCTGAGGAGATCGGTATGATGCCCTAGGCCAGATAGATACTTAGACAGATAGGTAAATATAGATACATAATCAATAGAGATAGATAGATAGATAGATAGATAGATAGATAGATAGATAGATAGATAGATAGATAGATAGATAGATAGATAGATAGATAGAGAGAGAGATAGATAGATAGAGAGATAGATAGATAAAGAGAGACATACAGACAGACAGACAGACAATCAATGGAGACAGACGGACAATCAATAGAGACAGACAATCAATACAGACAGACAATCGATAGAGACAGACAGACAGACAACCAATAGAGACAGACAGACAGACAGACAATCAATAGATGCAGACAGATAGACAGACAGACAGACAATCAATAGAGACAATCAATGGAGACAGACAGACAGACAATCAATACAGACAGACAGACAATTAATGGAGACAGACAGACAACCAATAGAGACAGACAGACAGACAATCAATAGAGACCTACAGACAATCAATGGAGACATACAATCAACAGAGTCAGAGAGACAGACAGACAATCAATAGAGACAGACAGACAATCGATAGAGACAGACAGACAATCAATAGAGACAGACAGACAATCGATAGAGACAGACAGACAGACAATCAATAGAGACAATCAATGGAGACAGACAGACAGACAATCAATACAGACAGACAGACAATTAATGGAGACAGACAGACAACCAATAGAGACAGACAGACAGACAATCAATAGAGACCTACAGACAATCAATGGAGACATACAATCAACAGAGAGAGACAGACAGACAGACAATCAATAGAGACAGACAGACAATCGATAGAGACAGACAGACAATCAATAGAGACAGACAGACAATCAATAGAGACAGACAGACAGACAATCGATAGAGACAGACAGACAATCAATAGAGACAGACAGACAATCGATAGAGACAGACAGACAGACAATCAATAGAGACAGACAGACAATCGATAGAGACAGACAGACAATCGATAGAGACAGACAATCAATAGAGTCAGAGAGACAGACAGACAAGCAATAGAGACAGACAGACAATCGATAGAGACAGACAGACAATCAAAAGAGACAGACAGACAATCAATAGAGACAGACAGACAGACAGACAATCGATAGAGACAGACAGACAATCAATGGAGACAGACACACAATCAATAGAGACAGACAGACAGACAGACAATCAATACAGACAGACAATCAATACAGACAGACAATCAATACAGACAATCAATACAGACAGACAGACAGATAGATAGATAGACAGATAGATAGATAGATAGATAATCAATAGAGATCTGATCTGCTGATCTCATGCGGCCCCTTTGCAGTCACTCCATGTCCTCATACACTCCAGTGGTCGCTGCACGGCACTTCTCAGGGCAGGATTCCGAATGGTGACAACAGTGGGCCATGCCTGCGTAGTGAATATGGAAAGTTATAAGGACAATGTACCAAAATACAGCGCTCAAGGGAAACAGGTGGGGGGGGGGGGGTGTAAGGGGGGGAGGGGACAAAAAAATCTCAGCTTCCCTCCTTGTTGTCTCTGTTGGATCCATGCCTGCGTAGTGTCTGCTGAAACAACTTTATCAGAGGTCCATGTGACAGGGTGACAACGCAGGAGCACAGTTGAGATTCAGGGACAGAATGTTGTCACCATATAACAGGAACAAGGACCTTCATGGCGGGATCTCCAGGGATTTTTTTTACTGAAAGCTGCAGATTCAAAAAGATTTCACATTTTGTTTTGAAACGACAATAGGACGTTGAATCTTATATGAGATTGTATTGATTGGGTTCACATCTCCCCGCCTCACAGCAGCAGAGAGCCGAATGTCCATCTGTTTCTCCTCCCATAGAACGCCCACGTTACATCGACGTCCCGGATAAAAAAACAATCTTCCCCGGAGTCATTTTTCTTGGTCATAACGGATTGAACAGCCTCCAGGATCCGCATATTTCCCTCCATTGCTCCCATCATTTATATTGGAGCCGTGTTTATTATTTCTAGAGTTCGAGCTGATCCCGGTCGTCTCCTTGTACATCACATGTGACCATCATGACATATCATGTGATTTGCGTGATCAAATGATAGCCAAGAAATGCGCACAAGTAAAACAAATGTATAATACACTTCATCAGAGGACGACATTTTTTTTTTGGTATATTTAAAACTTTTGTATTCTTTAACTTTATTGGTCTCTTCACACATTCATTTCCAATGGGCCCGGACCATCCACCATTACAAGGAAGGGCATTGCACCCCATAGCAGTTCACCATTTACAGCATTACTGTACTGCACATGCCCAACTCTGGGTACGGTCCCACCCCTTCCGGCCCTCAACCCCGGAGCAACTCCAGCTTCCAGCACCCGGGTGACACCATTGGAGGAGTGACACAGTCATTTTGGTGTCATCCCCTCTGAAAAGTCGGGCACTCGCTCATATTCAAGGGCCGAGGCGTGCTGAGTGAAACCTCCATTATCTATGGCCTGAGCAGTCATGCATACGTAGAGCAGACACAGTGAGCCCCATGTGTAGAGTCCCGGCCCCAAGAACAGGCGGGTTTTCCCTAACGTCTTCTTGTTAGTTGAAAACATGTACATGCTTTGCCCATGTATTGTAACCATTGCCCATTTCTTGCCCATGTATTGTAACCATTGCCCATTTGTTGCCCATGTATCATAACAATTGGCCATTTCTTCCCTGTGTATTGTACCCATTGCCCGTTGGTTACCCATGTGTTTTAACAATTGCCCATTTCTTCCCTGTGCATGGTAACCATTGCCCGTTTGTTGCCCATGTATCATAACAATTGGCCATTTCTTCCCTGTGTATGGTAACCATTGCCCGTTGGTTGCCCATGTGTTTTAACAATTGCCCATTTCTTCCCTGTGTATGGTAACCATTGCCCATTTGTGGCCCATGTATTGTATCAATTGCCCATTTCTTCCCTGTGTATGGTAACCATTGCCCGTTTGTTGCCCTTGTATTGTAACTATTGTCCATTTCTTGCCCATATATTGTAGAGTTTGCTTTTTTTGCCTGCGTATTATCATGTTTGCCCATTTCTTGCTCATGTTTTGTAACACTTGCCGTTTTGTTGCCCGCATAATATTACAGTTACTCGTTTCTTGCCTGCACATTCTCACAAGTGCCCGTTTTTGCCCATGTATTGCCATGGCTTGCATGCTGACCATGTATTGCAACACATGCCACAATTGCCCGTTTGTTGCCTGTGTATTGTAACCTTTATCTGTCTGTTGCCCCTTTCCTGTCCACACATTGTAACACTTGCCCCTATCTTGCCTTTACAGTGTAAGGATTGCTCTTTTTTTGCCTGTGTTTTATCATGTTTGCCCGTTTCTTGCCCATGCATTGTAACAATTGCGCATTTGTAGCCCGCATATCATTACAATTACCCGTTTCTTGCCGTCATATTGTCCCCAAATGTGCCCATTCTTGCCCATGCCTGCTTGTATGCTGCCTGTGTAAAACATGCCAAAATTGCCTGTTTGCTGCTCTCTGCTGCAGCCTCTTACTTTGTGACTTGCTACAAAGTTACAATGTGTCAGCCAGATCACAAGGGAGAGGAGACTGAGGAAATGCTTTCTGCAGCAGACTGATGACATCATCTCAGCCTCGGCAAAGTCACTGGAATGGAGCTCAAGGACTGTTTTGAATGATAAATGGTGGAGCCGTATCTATTGTGACACGTCAGGAATTTATTCATGCAGAAGTTTTGGTTGGAGGTAGACTTTACATGAATTGATACAAATCGAAAAGGGGGACACTAGGGAGTTAGGTTCATATTAGTGACTGGTAAAAGAGGGACCATAGGGAGTTAGGTTCATATTAGTGACTGGTAAAAGAGGGACCATAGGGAGTTAGGTTCATATTAGTGACGGGTAAAAGAGGGACAATAGGGAGTTAGGTTCATATTAGTGACTGGTAAAAGGGGGACACTAGGGAGTTAGGTTCATATTAGTGACTGGTAAAAGAGGGACACTAGGGAGTTAGGTTCATATTAGTGACTGGTAAAAGAGGGACACTAGGGAGTTAGGTTCATATTAGTGACTGGTAAAAGAGGGACACTAGGGAGTTAGGTTCATAT
This sequence comes from Nanorana parkeri, assembly GCF_000935625.1. Lineage (NCBI taxonomy): Eukaryota > Metazoa > Chordata > Amphibia > Anura > Dicroglossidae > Nanorana > Nanorana parkeri. Next base: position 2,069,136 of record NW_017306324.1, read on the forward strand.
TAGTGACTGGTAAAAGAGGGACACTAGGGAGTTAGGTTCATATTAGTGACTGGTGAAAGAGGGACACTAGGGAGTTGGGTTCATATTAGTGACTGGTGAAAGAGGGACACTAGGGAGTTAGGTTCATATTAGTGACTGGTCAAAAAACAACAGTTAGGAGCATTGCATGAAGAAGCAGAGAGTGATGGACGGTTCTTTTGTGTTTAAGTCCTTTATAGCCAACTAAGAGAGAAATGACTAAAGCCTTCTGACCGAAATCATTGCGGTGACAACGGCAGAAGAGTCTCCCGGCCACGAGGGAGTTAAAGGACAGACTGCGTGAGACTGAGTTAGAATAATCAGCAATAGAAGGGAAGACGACAACTGGCGATAAAGGGACACAATTCCGCCTTTGTCAATCTCCCAGCTCTGCCTTCGGGGAGGAATGTGCAGGGAACGTACGCGAACACACGACATGCGATCTCCTCAGCTGAGCTCTATTAGCCGGGTCTGAACATCACCGTGCAGCACGCAGGAAGATGCTGCGCTGGAGAGGAATTGCAGGGACGTTGCTAAGGTGAACTCAGCATCAGCAACACAGAGAGAGAGAGAGAGAGAGCCCCACCGCACACACACACACACACACACACACGTGCCCACCGCAGACAGCTGCATTGGAAACGCTGCAGCGAAGCACAGCCCTGCAAAGATGTAAGTGCCGGCGCAGACATTGCATGCCTAGCCGCTGCTGCAACGCAACCTTCAAGGTTTTCCACCCTAGTGAACTATGCATCACGACGGCTGTGGAAAAAAATCCAGGGGGATGCATCCTGCCGTGTCGCATTTCTGACGCGCTAAAAAGAGAAGGGAGATTAGACACGGATTGCATTTAACCCCTGCAGTGCCGGATGTGCAGATTTGGGTTTCTGTCCGGCAAGGATCAGTCATTCCAGGTTAATCAGGCTCTGCGGTGCTGCCAGGAGAACGGCACGAGAGAAGGCAGGAGATTCGGCAGCGGGGTCTCGGCTGTCATTAGGTGGGTGAGGATGCGAAGGTGGACCTGACGCTGCTCGCCGCCGTCGGTATGACCCTGGCAGCATTGCAGGGAAGGGTGTCATGGAGCGGCTGCTCTGCCAGGCTGTGTCGCACGTTTGGGGCGATCAGTCCTCGGGCACTGCAGACCCCATGGGGGGCATTGTGCACTCATCAAGGTGACTGCGTCAGTGTCGGCCCTCCGTGAGCTGCACGCTTGCTGGACTGCACTTAAAGAGCAATCAGCTTTTTTTTTTGGTGGTGCCAACTTTTTTTTTACCGTTGGCAGCAAGCAAGGAGAAATGTCGTCATGTGTGGCTGCAAAATGTGCATCGCTTAAAGCCAACCAGCGCAATATCCAGTAGATGACTAAAATCTCATAGAAGCTTTAACATGTTAATGTCATTTCAACATTTGTTTTTTTGATCTGCAGCTTTTATTATGATATCTGGACATCCTGCCAGGAAGGTCCTTGTTTAGACACTTCCTGTTATTGGGTGACAACCTCTCTGCATGTCTCCCAGTCGTATTGCTGCGTTGTCATTGCAAACGGCAGTTTGTACATTTAGTGCTGCTGATCTTCAGCATCCCATTTGCATCCACTTCCTGTCTGCAGGTACCCAGTGATGGGTGCCTGTGCAGTTTTTACAATTAAATTGGAGGAATTCTCATTGGCTGTTGAGGTGTAGCATTTCAGGTGTCTGATCAGTTCTTGGCTGTGTTCACAAATGTCTGGCACAGATCATCCCCCTGCTGCAGCATTTCACCTTGTGACTTGCTACAAAGTTATAATGTTGCAGACCGATCACTGGGGGAGGGGAGATTGAGGAAATGCTTCCTCCTGCGTGCAGCACACTGATCACTGGGGGGTGGGGAGACTGAGGAAATGCTTCTTCCTGCCTGCAGCAGACGGATCACTGGGGGAGGGGAGATTGAGGAAATGCTTCCTCCTGCGTGCAGCACACTGATCACTGGGGGGTGGGGAGACTGAGGAAATGCTTCTTCCTGCCTGCAGCAGACGGATCACTGGGGGAGGGGAGATTGAGGAAATGCTTCCTCCTGCCTGCAGCAGACTGATCACTGGGGGAGGGGAGACTGAGGAAATGAAATGCTTTCTCCTGCTTGCAGCACACTGATCACTGGGGGATGGGGAGACTGAGGAAATGCTTCTTCCTGCCTGCAGCAGACTGATCACTGGGGAGGGAGACTGAGGAAATGCTTCCTCCTGCGTGCAGCACACTGATCACTGGGGGAGGGGAGACTGAGGAAATGCTTCATCCTGCCTGCAACAGACTGATCATCAGAGGAGGGGAGACTGAGGAAATGCTTCCTCCTGCCTGCAGCAGACTGATCACTGGGGGGGAGGAGACTGGGGAAATGCTTTCTTCTGCCTGCAGCAGACTGATCACTGGGGGGGAGGAGACTGGGGAAATGCTTTCTTCTGCCTGCAGCAGACTGATCACTGGGGTAGAGGAGACTGATGACATCATATCAGCCTAGGCACAGTCACTGAACTGGAGCTCAACAACTACTTGTTAATGATAAATGGGGGAGCTGTGGTGAGAAATGATACAATTGTTTGTATATTGGGACATGTCAGAACTGTACTCCGGCATACTTACAGAGTTAGTGATTGGTCCTCTGTAACATTTTACTGCTTGTGTGTGTCTGATGAGAACAGCCAAATGTTGATGATCGGTATATAATGCGGGCGTAAATTTGCAACCAAATGATTGGCGCTTAAAGGGTCAGTCCACCCAAAACTGATATTTGAGATATTTTAGGGTGAAATCACTGCGCATCTTCTTCTGTCTCTCAGAGGCTCCTCCCATCAACCAGCTGTATATACAGAGGGGAATTTATCGAAACTGGAGCAGACAAACTCTGCAGCCAATCAGCTTCTCTCTTTCATTTTCAAATCTTACCTCGGCAAACTGAAGAGAGGTGCTGATTGGTTCCCATGGGCAACTGCTCCAGATTCTGTCTGCTCCAGTTTTGATAGATTCCCCTCAGTATGTTATTTTTTTAGTAATACCCATCACTAATTTGCGTGATCACATGACTTTAAAGGAGATGTAACGTCGCAGCACATCCTCACCTGTTATGACATCAGCAGTGTAATAGGAATACATAGTAGAGTTGTTTCTGATAATGCAATCAACACTTTCTTAAAAACTTCCCTTTTATGTAGTGAGCGCCGCTTCCATCTGCCCATCACTTTCACCAACTTCCCGGATTCCCAGTGTGCGTTGCGTCTCTTTCCCTGCTGCCCGATGTGATGCAATCTCCATTTCCAAGACTGCATATCCCATCATGCATTGCTTCCAACAAGCATTGATAAAGTTACATTGTTGAAATGTTGAGTTGTAGGTCAGAAGGCAGGCTCGGTGAGAGAGGTGACACCAGGAAGTGCACATTCACAGGGCTGAGTGACATGGTGTCAGTGCATTGAGGAAGTATATTCTATGGGCATCTTCAGTAAGTTTACAAACTTCTAGATGGATCTGGTTATTAGGAGCGGCCCGCACCTGCGTGACACCATTGCAGGGGTGACACCAAAATGACTGACAGTCATTTTGGTGTCACCCCCTCTAAAAAAGTTGGGTACTCGGTCATGGACCGAGAGCCCGACAGTGTCAGGAGAGAGGAGAGAACCCGGCGGCATACCTGATCCCGCCGGTTGAATGTTCCCTTCTCTCTCTGCCAGCGTCCATCACCAAGATGGCCGGCGTCAATCAGATGGCCACGCATGCGCGATGACGACACAGCAGGGTCCGGCTGACACCCGCCCCTGCATAGATACTAACACAGCCATTCAGGAAAGTCTTGTCATAGGTGTAAGGAGCATGTTGGGGCAGAATAGATGACGGGAGGCGCAGTTGACATTTCACGCTTCATATGTGACACATGAGAATATTTAGATCACGGCCTGCCAG
>NW_017306324.1:2073145-2111956 GCF_000935625.1 Nanorana parkeri
CAGACTTTTCCTCCAGGCGGGAAATAAAGATCAATGCGTCCTGTGTGTCCAGTGCTGGGAAAATTGCGGTTGGTGATGATCAATACACATATAGGATTAGTTCATAAAGTGCAATGGTGTCCAGGAGGACCAGCAGCCAATCAGGAAGCACCTACAGTGTCATTGGGACAGTGAAAGCTGAGTGATTGCTGCGGGATGCAGGGAGTGCGGTCTGATTACAATGTTTAATCAAAAGCAGGATAGAAGTTACTTTTCATACCCGGCCTGGAAGCTTCCATCACCCATGTAGAATAAAACTCACCACACACGTTACAATCTGATTGCATAATCTCCTTTAGATCTACCAACAACTATGTAGTATAAGGGACAACCTGATTGGATACAAGTTGATTGGATAGTTAAGGTGGGTCCTTATGATACATGGTTTTGGCACAAAGATTGTTTGGTTAGATTGAAACTTGTATGGTGACCATAAGGGAGTGCCAGGTAGGGTTGCTGCCTTTTCTGCAAGTAAAACCCGAATACTCTAGTGCCATGCGGTCTGTGTGGCCTCTCAGGTGGGCTGTGTGGCTTCTCAGGCGGGCTGTGTGGACTCTCAGGCAGGCTGTGTGGACTCTCAGGTGGGCTGTGTGGACTCTCAGGTGGGCTGTGTGGACTCTCAGGCAGGCTGTGTGGACTCTCAGGTGGGCTGTGTGGACTCTCAGGTGGGCTGTGTGGACTCTCAGGCAGGCTGTGTGGACTCTCAGGTGGGCTGTGTGGACTTTCTGGTGAACTGTGCGGGTTCTCAGGTCGGCTGTGTGGACTCTCAGGTCAGCTGTGTGGACTCTCAGATGGGCTATGCGGACACTCATGAGGGCTGTGCGGGCTCTCAGATGGGCTATGCAGGCTCTCAAGTGAGCTGTGCGGGCTCTCAGATGGGCTGTGCGGACACTCAGGAGGGCTGTGCGGGCTCTCAGGTGGGCTATGCAGGCTCTTAAGTGAGCTGTGCGAGCTCTCAGGTGGGCTATGCAGGCTCTCAAGTGAGCTGTGCGGGCTCTCAGGAGGACTGTACGGGCTCTCAGGTGAGCTGTGCGGACTCTCAAGTGAGCTGTGCGTGCTCTCAGGTGGGCTGTGCGGACTCTCAGGTGAGCTGTGCGGGCTCTCAGGAGGACTGTGCGGGCTCTCAGGTGGGCTGTGCGGACTCTCAGGTGGGATGTGCGGGCTCTCAGGTGGGCTGTGTGGATTCCCAGGCTAGCTGTGTGGGCTAAAAAGAATGGTACATGCATGAATCTATAACCAGCCTTTATAGCAGGGCGCACATTGGGAAAGCTTACAACAATATAAAACACAGAAATTCCCCAGCCTCAACCAGCCAGCCAGCCTGCAACCAAACAAGTAGCCCTGTCAACAGTATGCGTTAAAATCAGAGGTTTTAGTTGCACAAACGTTTGGCCAAACGTTTGTGCAACTAAAACCTCTGATTTATTTTGTGGGCTCTCAGGTGAGCTGTGTGGACACTCAGGTGGGCTGTGTGGACTCTCAGGTGGGCTGTGTGGACTCTCAGGTGGGCTATGTAACCCGGACACAGCCTTCTAAACCCAGGCTGTTTGAGTCAATCCCGGACAGGTGACAACCCTAGTGCCAGGTCCAGGGCATAGCCCCAGTCGCAGCGACAAGCCTGCCTGGAATTACAGTTGCTTGCAGGTAGCAGGGAGCTTCAGCTGTGACTGGCGACGGCCATAGTGACAGGTCCCCTTTACATAAGACTGATGATGATTGTAGTAAATATGTGCTAGAAGACACTCTTTCTATGTACAAGTCCTTCTTAGTATATAGCAGGGCAATCTTGGCACTCCAGCTATTCTGAAACTCAAATCCCAACATGCCTGAAGCTATCAGAGTCTTGCAATGCCTCATGGGACTTGTAGTTCGACAACATCTGGAGTGCCCAAGTTGCCTAACCCCAAACAGGAGTTGGCACCCTGGGCTCTCTAACTGTTGTGAAACTCCAAATCCCATCATGCATGTTCCCCTGGGATTCATGCTGGTGGCTGTCAGAGTCTTGCCATGCCTCATGGGACTTGTAGTTCCACAACAGCTGGAGGGCCAAGGTCACCTCCCCCTGGTATAATCATCTCAGGGCGCTATTGTCCTAGGAGATATCGCTTCTTGTAAGGTCGTGTATTGTGAAACCGTTCTTATCTTCCTCTGAAGATCCTCTGTAATCCCGGAAAACAAATTTTACACGACCTCTGTACTATGTGGAATCTGATAAGTCCGGACCAGAGGGGACACTGGAGCTGGGATTTTGAACACCTCTAGTGACATAATGGAGAATGCTCTCTTTGCAGGCTCCAGGGACATACAACATTAAAGGAGAACTATGAGGTGAGTGCTTTTCACTCACCTCATAGTTCTAGCCGACCTGTGACAATGAGACTGTGACAGGTCGGCTCAGTAGATCGGGAGGTGAGCGAACACATACCGGCGTTCGCTCACCTCTCGATCCTGTCACTGCAGAGAGCCGTGACAGGGGAGGGGCTGGATTCCCCCCGCTCCGATCCGCCAGCGCTGACTGGCGGAACGGACGAGGGAGGGGGCGGGTACAGCTGGATCTGCCTCTAGATAGGCAGAGCCAGCTGTCAGTCACACAGCTGGGCGGATTGTCAGGATCCGCTTCAGCTGTGGCGTCTCAGTATACCGCGAGCAGCGGCTCGCGGTATAGTGAGCCTAGGGTGACGGGAGGACGCTAGTTTGTGCCCTCCCGTTACCCTAAGGAGAACTATGGGCAAAAGCCTTAACCCCATAGTTCTCCTTTAACCCAAATTTAGGTAATGTTACCTGGCACTGCCTAAGATGGAGTGTGGACCTGTCGTGACTTTTTAGCATTTGAGGTGTATGGAAATCAGATGCTGGATCTTGGACCATTTTAGCCCAATGATAGGACAGGACTTGATTCATAGAGCACAATGCTCTGGGTAAAGGTGCCCATACACCTTACGACCATGGACAAAGGTCTTGCGATGGTCGTTAGCTCATTGAAAGCTCGTACGATGTGCCCATCTTGGACGAGCAGATCGTACTTGCGATCATCGAAAGCGGGGTGGGCTTCCGATGACTGCAGTGAGGGGCGGGCTTCCGATCACTGCAAACGGGCAGTGTGCACATGCGCACACGGGCCCGTTCGGCAGTTGTCGAACAAGCAGGCCACTAACCCGCTGAGAATCGTACAATTCTCGGTGGGTTTTCCAGCTTGCTTGTTCGACGGAAGACGTGCGACCATACAGGAGAAACGGTCGCACGCCTTCCATACACTGTACGATCGCGGGATTTCCCGCGATTCTCGTACGAGAATCGTACAGTGTATGGGCACCTTTAGACAGCTCACATACACCAGGTGGCATTGGCCAGGTATCACCTTGAGAGAAAAGCTAACATTTTACATATTGCAGCTTACCCGTCCTTAGTTGTGGCAGCTGCATTCTTTTTTTTTTTTAGGATTTTCTCTCCTTTATTTTCACCTGCTAATCCGGCCAGTAAGTCTGTTATTTGTCAATTTCCTTTAGAAGGCCAAGCTGTCCAGCAAAAGTGGCAGAGAGAGGGTTGGGACAATTTGGACAAACCATTTACCACTAACAGGGGTGCTTACAATGGTCATGTGTTATTCATCTATGTAAAACCTTTACCCCAAATGGAATAAAACCATTTCTGCTGTCACTGCTTAATAAGTGTTAGCTGGAGTTTGGATTTAATTTGTTGGTCAAGTCTAAATCAGCTAGTCCATCTAACACTTCCCTCTCCACAGGATAACAGTGCTGCTGTACAAGGGTGGCTCCATTGCTCCTCCATAGTGCGGAGACACCCATAGACAGGAAGTGTGTTACTGGCCAGATAATCAGGTAAAAATAAAGGAAAGAAAAGCCTAAAAAAATAAAACTAATGCAGCCACCACATGACTGGTCAGCTGCAACATATTACATTCTGTTTTTGCATTTAGATACTTTAATGTTCCCCAAAGTGTTGTTTCTGCACTCTAGGATTTCCAAAAGCCTTCAGCATTTGGCACTCAGGTACCCCTGTTTTTCAAAAGCTTCTGGAACCAATCAACCAACCCCATACACATACTCACACTGGGGGGAAGCAACAAATTGTGGTGCAGGTATAAATTCTAAACTGAGAAAATGGAGCAGACCCTGTTTCTAATTAACATAAGAAGTGTAAGCGGGGTGGGCTTCCGATGACTGCAGTGAGGGGCGGGCTTCCGATCACTGCAAACGGGCAGTGTGCACATGCGCACACGGGCCCGTTCGGCAGTTGTCGAACAAGCAGGCCACTAACCCGCTGAGAATCGTACAATTCTCGGTGGGTTTTCCAGCTTGCTTGTTCGACGGAAGACGTGCGACCATACAGGAGAAACGGTCGCACGCCTTCCATACACTGTACGATCGCGGGATTTCCCGCGATTCTCGTACGAGAATCGTACAGTGTATGGGCACCTTTAGACAGCTCACATACACCAGGTGGCATTGGCCAGGTATCACCTTGAGAGAAAAGCTAACATTTTACATATTGCAGCTTACCCGTCCTTAGTTGTGGCAGCTGCATTCTTTTTTTTTTTTAGGATTTTCTCTCCTTTATTTTCACCTGCTAATCCGGCCAGTAAGTCTGTTATTTGTCAATTTCCTTTAGAAGGCCAAGCTGTCCAGCAAAAGTGGCAGAGAGAGGGTTGGGACAATTTGGACAAACCATTTACCACTAACAGGGGTGCTTACAATGGTCATGTGTTATTCATCTATGTAAAACCTTTACCCCAAATGGAATAAAACCATTTCTGCTGTCACTGCTTAATAAGTGTTAGCTGGAGTTTGGATTTAATTTGTTGGTCAAGTCTAAATCAGCTAGTCCATCTAACACTTCCCTCTCCACAGGATAACAGTGCTGCTGTACAAGGGTGGCTCCATTGCTCCTCCATAGTGCGGAGACACCCATAGACAGGAAGTGTGTTACTGGCCAGATAATCAGGTAAAAATAAAGGAAAGAAAAGCCTAAAAAAATAAAACTAATGCAGCCACCACATGACTGGTCAGCTGCAACATATTACATTCTGTTTTTGCATTTAGATACTTTAATGTTCCCCAAAGTGTTGTTTCTGCACTCTAGGATTTCCAAAAGCCTTCAGCATTTGGCACTCAGGTACCCCTGTTTTTCAAAAGCTTCTGGAACCAATCAACCAACCCCATACACATACTCACACTGGGGGGAAGCAACAAATTGTGGTGCAGGTATAAATTCTAAACTGAGAAAATGGAGCAGACCCTGTTTCTAATTAACATAAGAAGTGTAAGCCCTTAGGAGCGATCTGCTCCATTTTCTATGTCATGTTTGAGACAGATATGGCATAGAGAGAGAGAGTGCTGCTTGCTCTGCCACCCTCTGCCCACTGAGAGCAAGAGGGAAGAGGAAGGCTGCTGACCCTGTGAATTATTGTTCATTACAAGTTGATTATTATATATTATTCAGGTATCTTTATTAGAACTGTATTTATTTAGTTTGAGTGCATTCCAAGCTCTCGCTGTACTTCTGGCCCGCAGTGGCTTACACTAACCTCCCCTTGTCCATTCACATTACGCCTTGTATTCTATAAACTGGGGATGCACCAATACTAGTATCGGTATCAGTGCCGAAACCGAGTATTTGGGCGAGTACTTGTCCTCGCCCAAATGCTCTGATACCTTCCACGATACTAAAACTTCCAGTCAGAGGGAAATTTTTCCTGACCAGCAGTGCTGTAGGGGAACCATGCGATCAGGAAGCTGGGAGTTGAGTAATGACCCGCCTCCCGGCTTTCTGATCTCAAGTAAGTTGGCTCCATGCTGATTGGCCGGGTAGCCGGCTTTCCAGCCACTCAGCAAGAAGCCGGCTGTTTGGCTGGCTCGATGCTGATTGGCCTGGAAGCCGGCTTTCCATCCAATCAGCATGGAGCCGACTTCCCAGCCAATCAGGAAGCTGGGAGGCGGGTCATTACTCTCCTCCCGCCTTTCTGATTTTCCGGGAAGCCGGCTCCATGCTGATTGGCTGGGAAGCCGGTTTCCCGGCCAATCACAATCAAGCCAGCCAAACAACATGGAGCCAGCTTCCCAGGCAATCGGGAAGCCGGGCGGCATGTCAGTACCCACCGCCCCGCTTTCTAATTGCCTGGGAAGCCGACTCCATTCCAGCGGAAACACCGGTATCAATATCTGGTAATGGCGAGTACTGAAAGCAAAATATCGGTACTGGTACTTGATCCCGAAAAAACGGTATCGGTGCATCCCTACTATAAACTGTTCATAACATACAAGGCATTCTGTGAATGGACACAGGGGGGGAAGGGACGGATATTTAACACTGGCACGAGCCGCAGCTTTCATGGCCGTGGTGGACTGGAAATACAAGGAAAGCTCAACTATCCGGCCTGAACAATTGTATTATTTTATGAGAAATCTGAAAAGACTCTGCGTGGAGTTCTGCTTTAAGTTGCGAGAATTCCCTTTGCTCTTGTATGTTATCAATGGAATAATATGTGGGAATATCATGAACAAGGAGCGACCACCAGACCCTCCTCCTTCCCCCCACCTTTACATTTTTCCTTTGATCCAGCTTTTGTAAATCAGCCTCAGAGAGCAAAACATGGAATATCTTTGGTCTCCCGGGAACTGGAGCCATCAGTCACCACCCTTTATCACAACATCCTACCCCATTATTACAGAGAACAGAGCTGCTAATGACCCAATAATAAGCCAGCGGCCCCCCGACTGAACTCTGCAAGTTGGTGGTCTTCTCTGTCCCAATCTGCGCCGACTGTTATTTTTGCACGGGTTCCAGCCCTGCCTGTTAGAACAACATCCGACTGTTAGCGACAAGCCGCGCACCAGACTGCAGACCCGCGCTCTATTATTCCTTGCGAGTCAATGTAAACTGAGATGTGAATGGGGAGCCTTACCTTTGTGTGGCTTCCTAAAGGCCGACACCTATAACTAAACATCATAAATCATATTCACATTGTGACACTGCTTCATGTCCAACAAACACCCTCTCAACCAACACGTTACAGGGAAGAACCACCAGTTATAGGGAAATGCTGGAGAGATAAACCCTCGGGACTCTTGTGTCTGCAAACCTGCTGTGCCCATTATGAAGGGCTCCCACCATCTCTGCTCTGAGCTCCCGGGTTTACGCGTCTGCTATGCTCATAATAAGGGGCTCCCACCACAGAGCCGTAGCTAGCTCTATTTGCGGCCGAGGCAAGAACAGAATATTGTGCTCTCCAACAGACGTGTGCAGTATGTGACGTCCTGCTCCCCCACCTCCAGGATGGCGGCACGCATGCGCAGAATGCGCTGATGGCAAAATCCAAAATAGCATAAAAATGTGTTTTGTTTGACGAAACTAATGTAAACATTTTGTTTCTGGTTATTTTTTATTAATTTTTTTACTGTTGGGGGGCCTCGGGGAAATATTAGAGGTTTAAACAGACCCCTGACATTTACATTTTGAATATAGAAAAAGAGATCGAGGACACAGAGTCCTCTGCCCATACAGGCGGGGGAGAGCAGCAGGGATCTGAGGAGAAGCTGGAGCCTGTGGCGCCCCTCTTCTCCTTGCTGAACCCCAACTGTGTTGGCCACCTGGTGCTCCTGTTGCCAATGGCGCCCTGTGCTCGCCATGGCAACAGGGGCAAGGGGTTGCAGCCAGGCCAGCCCTGGCTGCGCCCCCTCTCAGCTGCGCCTGAGGCGAGTGGCTTACTCGCCCCATGGTAGCTACAGCCCTGTCCCACCATCCCACCACCTGCTTTGAATTCCCAGGTCTGCACACATGCTGTGCCCATTATGAGGGATTCCCACTATCTCTGCTCTGAGTTCTTGGGTCTGAACACCAGCTCTGGCCATTATGATGGGTTCCCACTGTCCCAGGTCTGCACACCTGCTGTGCCCATTATGAGGGGCTCCCGCCATACCTGTTTTTAATTCCATTCCATTCCATTCCTTCACACCATCTGTGCCAACTATATAATGGGTTCCCACCATCTCTGCTCTGAGTACCTAGGTCTGTACACCAGCTGTGCCCATTATGAGCAGCTCCCACTATCCTAATACTGAGTTCCTGAGTCTTTACACCTGCTGTGCCCATGGTGAGGTGCTCACATCATCCTTACGCTGAGTTTCTAGGTCTGCAGAGCTGCTGTTCCCATTAAAAGGGGCTCCCACCATCCCTGCACTTAGTTCCCAGGACTGCACACCTGCTTTGCGCATTATTAGGCAGTGAGATCCCACGGTTGGAGTATCCAAGACATATATGATTGGACAACAACAGACTGATAAGATCATCTCTCTATCACACTGCTCTCTCCTTTTATCAGCATGCTCATTAACACATGAGCAATGCAGCACAACTGACTGAGTTCTGCTGTACAATCAAGGCTGATAGCAGGTCAAATCCAGGTATTTACACTGCAGGCAATGACGTAATAATGAATACAGAGCTACATTAACGTGTCTTTTATATCTGCCTGGAGATCAGAAGTGAACCTGTTGCCTTGGCCTGCGTGGGCTAATCACAGGTTCACTTGAAGCGGCTGTGTAATAAGTCAGCACCATTAAACCTCTAACACGGCATTGGACGTGACAAACTGTAATCTTGTTAGCTCAGAGAAAATTGTTCTCTGTGCTTTCTATTTTCAGCCCGGCACGGCATCCTCCGGCTCTCAACAACCACGCACGCGCGCGCACACACACGCAACAACCATCAAAACACTTGTGTGCATTCAATGCTCTGCCTGCTTACAATCACATCCTGATGATTCCAAATATCTGATCATTGTGCATGCCTGGCAGCATATCGCACATCATCTGTCCAAATAGGAAAAATTCATCTGACCGAACACCTTCGTAACAGCAATCAGGAGAGGGAAACGTGGGTGCCGACAGTTGGCGGTTTGATGGAGGGCTTTCAGACGAAATCAGAATTTTCGTTAGTTTCGGATGAGCTTACGAATATTCGTTGTGAATACCAAAGAAAACCATATACAGATATTAATACTAAAGCTGAATCTCCTAGACCCGAATTAGGGGTATGGAGGACCAGAGCTACGAGACGAGGCTACTAAATTTAAACATGTTCACATTAGAGGTGAGGAGAATAAGGGGGGATATGATTTCAATGTACAAAATGTTCAATGGTGGCAGCAACATTGGCGATAAACTATTTAAAATTAACACCGTTACAAAAACTAGAGGCCATCACCTAAAATTGGTGGGAAAAAAATTCCAGCACAAGGGGCGGAGGGGGTTCTTCACAGTTAGAGCGGTTAAGGTCTGGAACTCACTGACACAGGCAGTGATTTCAGCAAAAAACGTGGAATTGTTCAAGAAACTTTTGGACGATTTTTTAAGGGACAGTAATATACAGGGGTACAGGTACTCCTAAAAACGAGATTCTATAGGTTGGACTTGATGGACTAATGTCTTTATTCAACCTTTAATACTATGTAACTATGTATTGAGGATCTGAATTTCTGAAAGCGATTCGGGTCTGGGAGCCTCGGCTTTAGTAATATATGTATATGGCTCCCATACCCGAATGCCATTCAGGTCCGGGAGCCATATACTGTACATAATGCAAAAGCTGAGCTCCCAGACCCGAATGCAATTCAGAAATTTGGATTCTGAATGCCATTCGGGTCTAGGAGCCTCAGCTTTAGTATTATATGTATATACTGTACAGACCCATTCGGATGTATTAAACCGAAAAACACATCTGATTGTCCAGAAAAGTCACATGTCCGATCCGATTCCGAAATTACATATCCTTTGGCATGTAAAGCGGCTCCCTTGTGTTTTTCATCCATGTTTTTAGCTGTTTGTCCGGAGTTCAGCTTTAAGTGGGTGGCTGGCTTACCAAGTCTCATAGTAGTAGTAGTGGGTGCATACATACAGCAAAGTTGCTACTATTGGCTGTGAATTCTGAGCAGCATCACACAATGGAGGCCTTTATCTCCCTCCAACTGCACTCATCACGGTTACAAAAAAAAAACATGCGCTCTGTCGGGAGGTCTTTTGGAAAGCTGCAGTTTAACTTAACTGTGAGTTCAATAAAAGATGACTGATGTGAAAAATTATATTGTCTGCTTCTATTCCTCCCGTCTAAGTTACTCCACGCCCCCCCATCGCCCAACTAACCGAATCTCCGGCGTCCAATTAACCCGCTTTTATAGAAAGGCCTTCTCAAGGTCAAGTGCGTTTACTGAGCCTCAGATGGGGACAGACGAAGACCTTTTGTGACTGCGCTGAGCGGCGTCATTGTCCATTGTTGCTCTGAAACTTTTTTGTGTTTGTGTTGAAGAGAAGCTGGAATTTCCTTTTTTATAGTTTAATATTGCCGGGAATTGTTTTTCATTGATTTCAGGTTGTCATTGAGGAATTCTTCACACAAGCGAGCATATCCGTATGCCGTGCACGCCTGTGCCGAGACAGGTGTGGTGTGTAATTGCATGCAGCCATATGTACCACCCTTGTATAGCTAAAGTAATTCTACTTTAGCTATACAAATAAATTATTACATATTAATAAGTTGACAAGTAAACGTGAGAAAAGAAATGCGCTTTTTTTTGCTTTAAGCAGAACTCCGGGACAAGAAAAGATTGTCCTCATACAAGAGTCATGTGTGTTCTTCCTTGAATCCTGGTGAACTTTGTGTATTTCTTCCAGATCTGTGCAGTAATACAGTGTGAAGCTTGAAGCTTCCTGTAATAAAGACCGGTAACTGCTGCTCTCTCTCCTTGTGCAGGGTGACTGGTCTTGTCTCCTCCCCCTCCTGTAATAAAGACCGCTCAACGCTGCTCTGTCTCCTTGTGCAGAGTGACTGGTCTGGTCTCCGCCCCCTCCTGTAGTTTTCTGCAGCCAGACTATACTGGGTGGGGCCTACTGGCCCATCCCACAGCTCTGTTCTCGGCACAGGATATGTACAGCACAGTGATTATGTCACTTCTAATTTTACAACTTTGTAACTGGGCTTTTGAATGCATTTGGTGCACACAATGAAGATTTATATCCTTTGCGACTATCCAGTAATATATTTAAAAGAATTATTTTTGTGCCTGGAGTTCAGCTTTAACCTCTTGCCGTCCGCCCCTTGTAAAAAAACGGACGGACGGCACTGCTGCATTGGCGGTTGCCGTCGCCAGACAGCATTTTTTTTCTGCTCACGCGCGCCCCCTAGCGGGCACGCACGGGCAGAAAAGACCCGACCATTGCACACGCCCGTTACCGGGTGTTTCACATATAGGCGATCAGCGGCTCCATAGCCCGCCGATCGTCTATATGTCCTCGTTCGCGTCCCCCTATATAATCCTATAGTGCCCCTATATAATCCGGCTCCATAGCCCACCGGTCGTCTATATGTCCTCGTTCGCGTCCCCCTATATAATCTATATGTCCTCGTTCGCGTCCCCCTATATAATAGCAATAACAATAAGTGCAAAAAAATAAATATAAATAAAAAAAAATAAAACTAACATATAAAAAAGTAAAATAAAATAAAAGTCACATATAAAAAAAAAATAAATGTCAGTCAAAGTACCGCAGCGCTGAATACTGAAAAATGGCCTGGATGGGAAGGGGGTTTAACACAGCGGATGTCAACTGGTTAAAAGACTATTCCCCCAGGCCCAGGTCTAACTATAGCTGCCACTGCAGAAAGGGAAGGTCTCATGTCTTTCTATTAGACCTTGGAATATCCCTTTTCCTCAAGAATGTATGTTTATTTAGCATTACAATTCCCAGAAATAGGAAAGGCTTTACCCAAAACGGAGCAGAGGAAATGTCAAAGGATCTTGATGGGGTTCCAAAATAATAGACAGCTCGCTGGCCCCAGGTTGTTGGAAATCTTATCAGACGTGAGTTTACTTTCCCAGTGACATGCAGTGATAAACCTTGGACTTGTCTTTCGTAAAGAAATATGTAAATTGTTGTCGTGCTTTGTCGTTTTTGGAAATGATTTTGGTTTTTAATACATATGATTTTAGGAAACAGAGCACATTTCCATGAATGTGAGGGCCGGTGCACACCTAGTCGACTCCTAGTCGACTTTGGCGACTCCTGCCGCGTTGTCAGGAGTCGCCTAGGTGTGCACCCATCGCGCTGTGGGTGCCATTATTTTCTAATGACGCCCCAGTCGCGACAGGCGGACCGCGCGGTTTGCCTACACAAATCCGCCCGTGCTTCCGAACATGATAGCAGCTAAAACAGCCGCGCGTCGTGTATCAGAAAAAAGGTATATGTACGATCCTGGATCGCTCAGGTCTGCACCGGGCCTGAAGATGAGAATATTGTAAAGATAGACCTAAATATATTCCCAATGCAAGTAACCGAGTATGGATACATGCAGCTCACCATTGCCGTATAGTATGCATATGTATATGTATATATATATATATATATATACACACACACAGGATCTGTCTTTCCTACCATAAGATTTGACATTCTGTTCAGCCAGTCTTGTATGATAGACAGCTAGGTCCCTGACCTCACTTTTTTCCATCTCAATTAAGCAGGACAGTTTGGTCAAGGACCTGCCCCAACGTGCTGATTGGACAGTAACAACACAGCACAATACTTTCAAGGTCACCACTGTGCGTTCTCCTCCTATCAGCAACACCCCAGTATTTAAATGAAAGCACTGTATCACTAGTGTTGGCATTACAGGATATAAATATATACAGGGTATAAAAAATATATACAGGATATAGAAACACAGTTAAAATTCCTACTTGCATTTTAAATATAAGTTTTAAAGTATATATTATGTTGTATTTTTATACTGTATCTACCCGGTATTCAGCATTAACCTCGCATTCATTGCATTTAATCAGCTTTGTTCGCCCCATTCATGGTTTATGGTTTCATTTTTGTGATAGGTTCCATAGTCTTCTCACGTGCCTTTGTTTTGATATAATCACTGCTATAAATAGTTCTCTCTCTCTTTTTGTGTAACAGGTTCCCCGGGTGCTTTCTTCTACACGTAGCAAGCCGCAATAGAAAAACCAAGAAATAGATACATTTTGACACGCAAGGGGAAAAAAATGGCTGACCGTGTACATCTTGGTGTGGTGGCATTGCTTGCCCTTTTGGTGGTCATTGAGCCTTCAACATCTTTATTTAAAGTGGATGTCACTGACTCAAAGGATTTTCATGAACTTGACCAGGACAACTCATTTCAGAATACTTCCGATGGGATTTCTGAAAGTGAATTGGAAGTCCAAGATCTTCTCAACCCAAATGTTTTCTCCAAGGAGGAAAGGAATCACGAGGATGTGCATCCTGGAAAAGGGGTTGGGGACTTGACTTCAACAGCTGCGGTGATTCCAGGAGAAAGATCTGAAGAAAATATAGAGGAGCCTTTTGAAAACATCTCCAATGAATTTCCACCAAAGGAAAGTAGTAAAATCTTGGACACTGATGAACATAAATACAACAAAATGCTTTCACGGACCACAGCTGGGAAAAGTTCTGGACACGTTCATTCCAAAATACACCCTACTATTTCAAAGATGGCTGAATCTGGGTCGGAAACAAAAGACAGCAAAGATCTTTTGAAGCAAGACAAAAGGGAAGAGTTGGCCAATGAGATGAAGTCTTCTCAATCAGCAGAACAATCCCTGCAAAAGGAAAATGATGTTGAATCTGAAAACATGGAACATGTGGAGATGAACTTATTGACCACCGTTCGCCCAGCGGTCTCTACCATAGCACTGTTGACTGGGGGACTGAACAGCATGCCCATTAGTGAGGACCAATTATTCACTCCACTACAAAAACTCCAGATAGAGAGTGTTGAGGAACATGAGAGAAAAACATTGCTGATGAATGCTGTAGAATCTCAAGAAGACTTTGTAGACAAGAATCTAAGAGCAGAAGACAACTTCCTTGATGAAAGTGTAAACCCGGAGGTGAACAGGCTGCAGCCTACAGAACTGTCTCAGACTGACTTCAGGACCACAGATAGCTACTCGAGCTTACAAGATGCAGGACCTGAAGGGAATGAGGTTATATCTGCAGATGTAGAGTTCCTTCATGCAGATGGGATGCATTATCAAAAAGATGGTAATGGAATCCCAGAGGGAGCTACAGCAGCTGAAAATGACACCGACAACACATATTTTTTGCCACATAGTGAGCCAAAGAAAACATTGGATGCAGTTGTTCAAATAAGCCACCCAGAAGCACCTACCCAACCCCATCCGTCAACTCTACTGCCTACAATATGGCCTTATTTCATGGAGTCTGACCTTCCACATGGCACTGCAGATATCAAGGAATATGTAACAATGGAAGCAAAAGCCAGAACAGAAACAGAGAGGATATTAATAGCTGGTGGAATTAAGAATGAGAAAGGAACAATCTCTCCTGGTAAGTCAAGTTCATCAGAGGTTTTATCAAGGTCTCCTCAAGCTCATGAGACACCAACACCAGCAATGCAAGTTCTGGGGAAAAGTGAGTATGCGTGTTCTTAATACAAGTCAAAGCCTTCGATAGTTTACGCAGTAGATACTATTGGAGTATATCTAGAGACATTGAGGGGAATTTCTCAAAACAGGAGCAATCACAACCTAGAGCAGCTGTCCATGGCAACCAATCAGCTTCTATCTTTCATTTTCAAAGCTTAATTGAACAAACTGAAGAGAGAAGCTGATTGATTACTATGTGCTCTTTATCCTGTCTGCTCCAGTTTTGATAAATTCACCCAAAATGTTTTTCAGATTTTGGATGGAAAAGGGTAAGAAACTCAAACGTCAAACATTTATTGCTGTAAAACTTTTTTTTTTAAATCACTTCAAAAAATCATTTATACCTTCAGTTCCCACCACGTTCCACAAATCTTCACTGCAGCACAAGCCCGCTGGCATTTCTGGATGTGTTGAATGCCTGCATCCCCCACTGTACAATTTGGTTTTACCTGCCAGCCACCACATCACTGATGTGTCTGGTGACATCTGTCTGGGACACAATTTCCTCTCGCTTTGGAAAGATTTTCTTTTACTTCCTGTTATGTGTCCAGAACAGGAAGTAGAGGGAAATCTCAAATGCCTTTCCCTGAGATCAGGTGAGATTACAGATGAGATTTCCCAGCAATGCTCTGCTGATGTAACCTTCCCAGGATGCAATGCTTGTCATTTTGCCCTTTCAAAGCAGGAAGTGAATGCTCTGCAGGTGTAGGTATTTCACAATCACAGCATTTTACATCTGACATGTCTATGTTATTATTAATCATCATACATAGAGGGGTACATTGGCAGAATTTTATTTTTGAGTGTAAAGGTCCACTTTAAGATTTAGGGGGTTATTCACAAAGCTGCCGAAGGCAGCCGAGTGAATAACCCAGCCGAAGTGAAGTGAGTCGAACGACGTTCGGCTATTCACTCCAGCTCAGTATGGCTGAAATCAGCCGTACATCGGCTCCCTTCGGTCAGTCTTGGACTTTGACTCAGCTGATTCAACATCTGGATTGCTCACTTGCTGCCGTTCGCCCCTATTCTCATAGGGGAGAGAGTCATTCACAATAACACATTTGTACTGAGCTGATGTTAGATTTTTTTTTAGCTTACTATTAGACGTGTAAGCTGCAGAGAAATTCGGTTCCGTTTGGATATTTCAGAATTCGGGATTCGGAATCCGAAATTCAATTCGGTTTGGGTTTTCGGATTCGGAGGAAATCCGAATTTCGTTAGTTTCGGATGAGTTTACGAATATCGGTTGCAGATACCACAGAAAACCATATCCAGATAATAATACTAAAGCTGAGTCTCCTAGACCCGAATGGCATTCAGAATCCGAAATTCCTGAATTGCATTTGGGAGCTCCTGAATGCCATTCGGGTCTGGGAGCCTCAGCTTTAGTATTATATGTATATGGCTCCCTTACCCGAATGGCATTCAGGAGATCCCCAATGCAGTTCAGAAATTCGGATCCCAAATGCCATTGCCTCAGCTTTAGTATTATATGTATATACTGTATATGGCTCCCATGTTGCTGTAACAAAAATTTGTGTTCAGACCCATTCGGATGCATTAAACCGAAAAACACATCTGATTGGCCAGAAAAAAGTCACATGTCCGATTCAGTTTTGTCTTTGAAGGAAATTTGTACAGGATCCGAAATTTGAAAACGGAAATCCGTATTCGGACACATTCGGATACATTGGGATTTGAAAATTCGGATGTGTCTGAATGTCCAAATTTTGGAAAAATCATCCGAATTTTGATTCGGAACAAAACTAATCGCACGTGTCTACTTACTATAACAAATATAATAAAATGTGAATTTCTTGTTACACACCCATTGCTGCTACAGGTCATAATGGAAAATGATTGTTTCAAATTAGGTTAAATTACAGAGAGACTTGTGTAGCTGTAGCATAATGGTAGCCAACTTCGGCACTCCAGTTGCGGTGAAACTACAAATTCCATCATGGTTCTTCCTCTGGAAGTCTTGCTTGCGGCTGTCAAAATCTTGCAATGCCTCATGGGACTTGTAGTTCCACTACAGCGAGAGTGCCCAGGCTGCCTACACCTGCAGTAGAAACCTCCAAGGCCAAAGCACAGGTTACTAATAGGTAACTGTAAAGATAGGGGGGCCTCGATGACAGCTCTCCAAGGACAGGAAGAGAAAGGTTAAGAGTTAGTCCTGCAAACTTGTCTTATTGCCTGTCTTTATCACAGGATCTAAACTGTTTTTAAAGGTTACCAAATCCATTAATGGTAAAAAAAAAACAAGCAAACAGATACATTTACAGATTAAATACATACAGGAACTGTTTTAGCTGCCAAAGGATTTGTAATTTTATCCAGCTCATCCTGAGATTTACACAGCTTTGTCAGACAGCAGAACCAGGTTGGTGACCAGGCTTTTCTCTACTGCAGTTAATCACAACCATTTGATCCCCTCCCTGTCTCAACCTCTGATTGTCCAGTGAAGGAGCAGCAGAATACTGAAGAGCCATCCCTCTGCTCTCTCCCTTTGTCAGCATATTCCTTATCTGCACAAATGCTGGACACTTGGTTGGCTGCTAGCCCTCCTTCATTTAGAGGGTAATATCTATCCAGATTTTACACTTTACTACGGTCACTAGATTTATTTAAAAATACTCTTCATGATGGATTAATGAATACATAACTGCATTTATTGTTTGTTTTTTTCTGTCTGGATTTCAATGTTAGAGCAACTGCATGGTTTTTAAAAAAAATGACGAGGGTTATACTCAAATTTCCCATTGCCTGCACTCTAGACCTTCTCTGCCGACACATTGGAGCAGAGAGAAGATCAGTGTGTGGACTGCAGGACAGGCGGGTATAGACCTTTTCTTTGCAGGAAGGCATTTTTTATAGTTTTTTTTTAGGGTTGCACAGATACCAAGTACAGTACTCGGTACAAGTACGAGTACATGTACCGATACTTTTGAGCTCCAAGACTAGACTAGAGAAAAATTCAAAAGTTAGGAGGCCGTTGTCATTTGTAAGGAGCACACGGAGCTCCTGGGATTTGTACATCTCTGTTTTAATGCACAGACACCAGTTTTGCGAGTACTGGTACTTGCCGAGTACTTACAAGTACGAGTACTGATACATTTTTGTTTATTGTCATGTGACAGTTTTTCTAAAACAATACAGACTAATGATTTCAGGACAGTGGTGGAGTGCCAGAACCAGGTCCCAGCTGCAACCGCTGCAACCCTGGTAGTTCTCATGAAAATGCCAAGTATCTGCACTGGTACTTGAAAAGTATCTGTGCATCCCTAGTTTTTTTAAAGCAGTGCTGTAATATTTATAAATATCAGTTAATGATTCTTTCTCTTTGTTGCCAGATAATAAAAGTCAGACTCATCAACAAGAAAGACCATCTGCACAGCCAGAGAAAGGTCCATCCATCACCCAGATGACCGCCATGGTTGGAAGCGCTCCACCAGGGCTTGTTATGTCAACAACATGGAGGGCGCCAGCGACCAAGCCTCAAGGTAGGATTTTCCAGCATTTTAAGCCAAATGTATACCCAGTGTGAGCAGGATGGTCGCCTGTGTTTATTAAATGGTATCAAGGAAGGGCTGACATTGGTGGCATTTGTAAAATGTTTGCTCTCGCACCCCCTAGGACAGGGAACAGATAACTAACCCAACAAGGGATTCACTCTACAACTTCACCCAAATCTGATGCCTTTCGGGGGCAAAACTGCTTTCCCCGTTCATCAGGACTCAACACGGGATGGAGACCAATGCTGTGACCACACAGATCTATATTAAAACCGATATTAAACTTTCCTCATAGAGTAATAGTTGCTGAGCTACAGTGGCTCATGTCCACAGAGGTTTTAGCTTTGGACAGAGGCAGGAGAAATTAAAGTGCATCTGTTCCTTTGGATAGTGTGGGGAAGGGTTACAACTTCTGTCAAGTTTATATTTCTGTCTCGCATTGAAGAGAAACCCCCCTCTATTTGTAGTGGTGGACATTGTCACCAAGAAAAGAAGTGAGGGAAAATCCCAAATTTTAGAGTTGTTCCTAGAACAAGAGGTAAAGGGAAATCTAAGGGGAACACCTGTTCCAGGGACTATTGTCTAAAGGTAGCCATACACTTGTAGATTTTCGGTCAGAAATGCTTGTTTCTGCCACAAACCCTTCTTTTATTGTAGCTCAAATGCCCCATCAAGCATGGACAAATGTCGATTTGGGAAATTGTTCACTAGCCATACTAACCAACCAATTTTTGCAGAATGACAGAAATAATTTCCTTATGCACATGTGCTGAGTTCTTGATACGATTTTTGACAAGCGAAAACCCCACTGATTCATCGATTTACATTCGATCAGGGAGAAATTTTCCAACCTGACCGATGGATAAAAATTTCAATCACAAATATCAAGAACGCAAATCGGTGTTGTATCATCAACTATTCGATCCCCCTTTGAATCACTGTTCGTGTACGATTTCCGAATGATAATCCTACAATGTATGGCCACCTTCAGAGAGGAATTCATCTCACCTTGGGAAATTCTTACTACCTTCTCTTTGGGTTACTGGGGCAGGAAGTGAAGGGAAAGCTTTAGATAGCAAAAAATAATCTGACAAGGAATTTTACCTTTTTTTGGCTTTCTTTAGATAAACTTTAAAACCACTTTTGGTTAGGTAAGAACACTGACAGCAATGAGAACACGTGGGACTAGTGCGCTTTACTTTTGGCTTGCGGGTTAGGCTGATACTTGAATCCTCAGCAGCAGCATAAGGTGGCTGGATAAAACTATGACTAGTTCTGGCATAAATTAAAAAAAAGTAACTGTTTAAAATACATAGAGCGACTTTTTTTCTGCAGATCTGACATCTGTGTTATATATGAATCGGCCTCCCAGTGATGCTTGGAGGGTTGTGGCTCATAGCCTGAGCTCCAGATACACTGCTGCATTAACTCCCTCTACATGGGCAGCAGCACAGAGAGCTCCGGCAGAAACCATTAACAAGAACCAGATGCAAGAGAGGGAGCCCAGAATTGGGGAGGAGAGGAACTTAACCCTTTAGAGAAGAGCTCCAGTCTCAGTCTAAAGTAGGATATTGTTTAGATATATGGAGGCTTTTAAAATCACACAGCCCCCCCAACTTTTAGATCTCTGCATTGCAGATGTTGTGATAAAACACAGTAAAAACCAAATTTTACCACTTCTTATCACAGTGCCTGTTAACTTTAGGTGGTCTTTAGGTGGGGACGGGGCTAAGATAGAGCTTCATGGGAAAAGTCAAGTTTTGCATATAACTTTAGCTGATGCTTAACTCTGGGCAATGATCAAATTTGTGGATGAACAATATTTTGCTCTTTGTTAGGGGATGGGTAACACAGGGTAATGCTTACCTTAGCCCATGGTCCCACAGACTTCCTCCCAGCTGGTTCCAGTTGTGATGACCAGCACCCCAAATCCACTGTTTTTGCTGGTGTGATATGTGTCTCCTGCACTCCTTACAACGCTTGGACCCAAATAGCCGTGGTGCTTGCAGTGATAGTCACGGATGGCGCCTTGCCCATCAAGCTTGTAGAAAGTGAAGATCACTAGCACTTGAGTAATAGTCTTAACTCTGTGTGAATATTTTTTTTAAATAAAGTGCCACATACATCATATAGCCAACGTTTTGGGGCCACGCAGGGTCCCTTCATCGCCATTCTCCATTCACTATACTGCCCCGATGAAGGGACCCTGCGTGGCCCCCAAAACGTTGGCTATATGAAGTATGTGACGCTTTAGATCAATAAATGAGCACAAGGGTTTAACACTATTACTCGAGTGCTGTGATCTTCACTTTCCACACTCATATACAATGGAGAGACAGTGGCCATAGCTGCTGGTCCTGCATTGTACATAGGTGTGACTGTCCACCATCATTTTTCTCCATTCACTTTCCAAGCATCAGAGGAGCTACAAGTCTCAATTATTTTAGGCCTTGTGATTCCTCTTCAGATTACACATTCTCAGGACACATGACAGTGAGCCATCATCATCTGCCTTGCACAATATTGCTGTTTTTCTATACACATAAATAATAATGATGATATATATACAGAAAGTATAATCAAAATGGTAAAAGCCTAAATCAGATTATTTCTCTACCAGCTGTGTGTATTGCCATTGGCACCAGATGAAGGCAATATACACAATACATTTCCAGTCTGTTTTGGATTAATCAGAATGTCATGTTGACCTTTGAGATTAAGATGAGCATAATCAGAGTGTAAAGAACCTCGCACACCTCTGAATGCTCTATGTGACTTTGATTCATGAACACCAGTGGAGTCATGATGTCATGTTGGATGCAGAGCAATGACATCATCGCTCGTCTAAATATGCAAGCTTTGTATTGTTACTCGTAAGCTCGGTCTAACCTAAATGGGCTGATAACATAAAGCAATAGTTTATTAATAGAAGTTAAAGCCCAACTCAAGCCAAAACATTTCGGATAGCCGGGGGAAAGAGTTGAACCTCTGTCAGGTTTTAATTGCTTGGAGGAATGGATAAGTAGTGCATAGATAGCCCTGGATCTCTGGAAATGTCCTATTGGTAATACCGGTGTAGTACAGGTGACTGGATTCTGGGCTGGTGGCTTCTACACGCCAAAGGATTCTCACAGTTGCCTTGATGTGTGTATGAAATTAAATCTAGAGTAAGAGTTTTCTGTCTGGCACCCATGAATGGGTTGCCACCTGTCCCGGATTCGCCTGGACAGTGCGGATTTTTGAGTCCTGTATGTGCTGTGTCTAGGTCTCAGCTGGCCTAACACCCGGAAATAGCATATACAGAACTCAAAACCCGGACTGTCCAGATGAATCTTGGGCAGGTGGCAACCCTACCCATGACATTGGCAGGCAGACAGGGAGGAAAACGCTCCCTATCATGGACAGGGATAAGAACCTGATTTAGGTTCTCCCTCTTCCCTGCTTCTAAAACAAAGAATAATGTCTGGAGTTAAGCTAATTCAGTTATGTATGGGAATCACTAGTGGCCCATCCAGTGCAGTGTGTTGTGTTAATGCATGCATATTGATGTGAGGCAGCACAGTGGCTCAGTGGTTAGCACTGCTGCCTTACGCCACTATGGTCCCAGGATCAAATCCAGAATTAGCCAAGCCGCTCTCTTCATAGAGTTTGTATGTTCTAACTGTGCTTGTGAGGGATCCAACTCTTCTGAGACATGCCAGTTGGTTAATTGGCCCTTGTATGCATGCCTATGAGATAGGGACCTTGGCTTTTAAGCTCCCAGAGGGCAGGGACTGATGTGAATGAATTGTATGTAATTCAAGTAGATCCCATTGCACTCCTGACTGGATATAACCCAAGATAATGGGTGGGTGCTGAGATGACAGCAGATGCCTCTACAGATCAGTATCACGTGGTAGAAAAGTCTCTCGCACACCAATGAGATTTTTAATCAATGTTCTTCATTGACAAAAGAATTGTCACATCGTATAGCGTATAGATTCCAAAACGTTGCTATACGATGTGACAATTCTTTTGTGAATGAAGAACATTGACTAAAAATCTCATTGGTGTGCGAGAGACTTTTCTACCACGTGATACTGATCTGTAGAGGCATCTGCTGTCATCTCAGCACCCACCCATTATCTTGGGTTATATCCAGTCAGGAGTGCAATGGGATCTACTTGAATTACATACAATTCATTCACATCAGTATCACACTGAAAATCTCATAGGAGAGCAAGTGACTTTTCGACCACATGAATTGTATGTAAAGCATAATTGAGTAAATTGATGGTGCTATAGAAATAATGTGCTGTGTTAAGGCAGCCCAATGGACCTAAAATCAGAAAGGCACCATTTTGTTGTTATGCAGCACACCAAAACGCACGTTAGTGCATTACTTTGCATTGCAGTGCAGATGTGCTGGAGGTGCATTGGAATGAAAATCCAAATAAATGGCATCCCAAACCAGTACATGTGCGTTGCATTAAAGGAGGACTATGAGGTGAGTGATTTTCACTCATCCTCATAGTACGAGCCGACGTGTGACAATGAGACTGTCACAGGTCGGCTCAATAGATCGGGAAGGAGCAAACACATACCGTCGTTAGCGCACTGCCTGATCATGTCCCTGCAGAGAGCCGTGACTGTCACCCACGCCTCCCTCCAGGGATTCCCTCCCCGCTCCGATTCTCAAGCGCTGACTGGCGGAACGGACAGGGGAGGGGGCGGGTACATCTGGCTCTGTCTCTAGATAGGCAGAGCCAGCTGTCAATCACGCAGCTGGGTGGATCTCGACAATAATGTCAGGATCCGTCCTGGCTGCGGCGGTCTCAGACTACCGTGAGCTGTAGCTCACTATATACTGAGCTTTGGGTCACGAGAGGACGCTAGTGACTGTGTCGCCCAGAAGAAGGGACCCTGCATGGCCCCGAAACGTTGGCTGTTTGACGCATGTGACGATTGAATAGAAAGTGCTTTACTTCTTGCACATATCATCGAGTGCTGGTGACTTCTATTATGGACTGTATCTGAAAAGGCGCCATCCGTGTTGTCACTTCAAGCACCAACCTCTTACTCAAGGTCTGTACACTGTATGGAGTGCATTTGATTTCGTATTATATATTGCATGCGGAGAGAGTCACACCACATACCCCTCAGCATATCACATACCGTATTCAGCGATGGAGACGGCTTTATGTGCAGGAGAAAGTCACTTTTAATGATCGCTTTCCTTTAGAAACGTCAGACAGAATTATGAACGGGATTAAACTCCATTTCCCGAGCGTTGTCCCAGATCTGCCGTCTAGAGGGAAGAGAGAGTTATGGAAAGTTTAAGCAGACAATTGAAAGAACACAGAAGGGCCGTGTAGACGCCGGGCAGGTGTCAGCTAGCTGCCGTTCCAAAGTCTCTTCCATAGGAAATGACTCACGCAGTCTGGATTGAGGGGTAAGGCCCGGGGGAGAGCGGGGGCCCGGCTGAAGTTAAAAAGGGGGCCACTGTTTACGGGGAGGGTAAGAACCTTGTTCGCTCCGCTTGCCGTTTTTTTCCTCGGCCTGATGCCAAAGTATCACCTGCAAAGAATTATATGAAAATAGATATTGTGTTTATATTTTCTATACACGCCCTTTGTTTTCACTAGTCGGAGATACGAAGCAGTTCCACATGTACCCAGGGATTTAGGGGCCCACAGATATAAATTGGTTGTTGGATTTTTAAACAGAATGATAGGAAAGCAGCTAAATATAGTTAAAGCTGTGAACTGCAAAAACAGTTCTGTTCAGCCAGACTTGTAATTCTGATATACCTGCCAGACAGTATAGTAAAGTCACTGACCTCACTTTTTTCAGTTGCAGTTACAGCAATGCAACTTGGTCAAGAACTTTAAAAGGATAGTGAAGGAGCAACAGTGCATTGATAAGGTCATCACTCTACTCCTGTTTCAGATTCTCTCACTGGAGGTAATGTGCATAGAGAATAACCATTCCCATCTTCATTCTCTGACGAGAGGTCATTTAGATAGGGAATAACCATTTGCATCCCCACTCTTAGGCTGATGGTAATTTAGAAATACCTATTGGTATCCCCATTCTCTGAAAAGTACATTTACAAAGAGACTACCCATGTGGATCCTACCTCTCACTCTGGAGGTCATGCACATAATCAATAGCATTTTGGATCCCCCCTCTCTGACTGGAGGTCATTTAGATAAATAGAAAACTGAATCTTTCCTCTCTGAATGGAGGCCAGTTAGGTAGGGAATTCCTATTCATATTCTAATTCTCTGACTACAGGTCATTAGCTAGGAAATGCCAATTTGTATCATCATTCTCTCACTAGGGATCATTTAACTAGAGAATACCAATCTATACCCTCATTCTTTGACTAGAGGTCACTTAGTTAGGGAATACCAATTCATACCCTCATTCTCTGACTGGAGGTCATTAGAGAGAATACCCATTTTGATTCTCCCTCTTTGACTGGAGGGCAGGTAGATAAACAATACCCTGTTGTATCTTCCCTCTCTTTCCAGTGGCCATTTAGATAGAGAATACCCATTTGTATCCTCATTCTCTGACTGGACGATTACAGGAAATTCCAGGGTAGCAACGCTGCCCTTCCACACATACAATATAGATAATAGCACCCCTAGATGCTGCTGACAAGTACAGGAAATTCCTATACTCATCAGCGCCATCTAAGGATGCTAGTATGAACTTTTATAAGTGAACCCCGAAGTATTCTTGAACATGGATACAGCATATTGATGCTCTTAGCGGTGCCCTGTTTTATTTGTTTGTATTTTTTTATTGTCTATATCCCTTGTGGTGGTTGATCTGGTTACTGCCCAGAGTACCGAGTTTGATGACGAAAACAAAACCGAAATAAAAATAAAAAGTCAGGCCGTGTTTATTTATTTTTAATAAATATTTATATATTTTACTTTTACTTTTAGGGGCTTTGGGGAAATATCAGGGGTCTAAACAGTTCTCTGATATTTCCCTTTTAAAATAGAAAAAGAGATTGAGGACACAGAGTCCTCAGAGACACAGAGTCCTCAATCTCTTTTTCTGGAGCCCCTGTTATCAATGAACAGGAATCCTCTATACTGAGTGTTCCTGTTCATTCATAACATGAGAACAGAGTATGTTTACTATAACCACAACTATGAATGAACAGGAAGTGATGTAGATCACTTCCCATTCATTCATAATTGGGGACACAGTAACCATACTCTGTCCTCAATTATTTATCAGCACTCAGCGATCACTGATCCCTGACTGCTTGTACCAGCTCTCCTTCCTGACACACTGTCACAGGAGGCTGGGCCGGGCGGTGCGGGAGTAGAGCTCAATCTGATAGCTGACCCCTCCACCGCCGGCCGGCCTCCTGTGACAGCACTGGCTGTCCTGATCTGTGGCAGGAGGCTGAGCGGTGCGGGGAGGAGAGACGCCGGCTACTCACATTGCTCTCCTCCCGCAGGGCTCGGCCTCCTGTGACAGTTTCTCTCCTCCCCGCTAGGACACAGAGTAGCGCCCAGCGGGGAGGAGAGAAATGGATACACCACTATTTTGGGCAAAAAAATTGCACTTTTGGCATTTTTGGCCGATACGTTTCGGTGGCCGAAATATCGGTGCATCCCTATCCGATTCTTCCCCGACTTTAGGGGTTTATTTGTGTGAACCCTCAATTAACAGGCATGTTCCCCAACGTTCCCCAGGTAACCCGTCTGAGACTGGTGTGACCACATGTAGACAGGAAGTGGCTGAAAAAGCCTGGAGGAGAGTCCAGCAGCACGAAAATGCAACAAAGGATGAGAAAAAGGTTAAAATTGTATTTTATAGAAAAAAAAAACCATGTCAGTTGTTTATGATACCCAGAGCTTTAGCATAAATGCCATCCAGTTATGGTTATAGCAGAAAGTGGACCTAATAGGATTTCCCCCCATATGATGGTTTTGTAGCTTGGAACTCCCAGTTTTTACTGGGTAACTGGGAACAATGACATCATCCTTGGCCCATTGTTTGGCCGTGACTGGTTTAGATCAGCGCGTTTGATGGATGTTAACCTCGCCAGCCAAATAAACGTTTGTCAGATCTATGGAACCTTCATGGAGCTCTCCCAAATACGAAGCAGATGCTGGGGGAAGGGGGTTTTCCAAAGCCGCAGGCTCCCGTGTCCCAGAATCCTCTGCGTCCCGACCTCTGTGTCAGCAGAGCCGATTCTATGGACTGGAACCCCCCAGGTGGGATATTTCATTTCCTAAACAAACATATAAATAACACTTCTTCTCCTTCGCCGGGGATTTGGTCAGGAAGTGAGGCTTCCAGAAGAAAATCTTCCATCCGGAGACGACGTGATGCTTTCCAAATGTTACATAACATAGATAAGGTCCAGCGCAAGATCGCGCTTATTACATTTTTATGTTTGCTGGACTGTTTTTTCAGTTTACAGATACAAGTGACAAGTTTGGCTTCGAGGCCCCGTTTAAAGTTCGCGCACACCCGCGGCACGCATGACCGCGCGTCTTGTTTGCCGTGCATCAGCCTATTCATTTCAGTGGGCTGCCACACGCTAGACATGTGTGATTCGTTTCGTTCCGAATCAAAATTGGCACAAATTTTCAAAAATTCAGAATTTCCGAATCCCAATGCATCGGAATGCGTCCGAATCCGAATTTACGTTTACGAATTTCGGATCCCGTCCAAATTTCATTCAAAAACTAAACTGAATCGGACATGTGACTTTTCTGGCCAATCAGACGTGTTTTTCGGTTTAATGCATCCGAATGGGTCTGAACACAAATTTTCATTACGACAACATGGGAGCCATATACAGTATATACATATAATACTAAAGCTGAGGCTCCCAGACCCAAATGGCATTTAGGTTCCGAATTTCTGAATTGCATTTGGGAGCTCCTGAATGCCATTCGGGTCTGGGAGCCTAAGATTTAGTAATATATGTATATGGACCCCAGACCCAAATGACATTCGGGAGCTCCTGAAAATTTGGATCCCAAATGCAATTCGGGTCTGGGAGCCTCAGCTTTAGTATTAATATCTGTACGTGGTTTTCTGTGGTATCGCAATGAATATTCGTAAACATCCGAAACTAACAGAAATTCGGATTTCGTCCAAATCCGAAATAACGAAATATCCGAATCAAACTGAATTTTTCTGCAGCTTACATGTCTAACACACACAAGCGCAGCACAGAGGCTCATGCACCATTTTCAGGTGTGAGCTTCACGCATTATTGACCATGTTTGTGCGCATTTTACTGCCCGTGTAATGGCACTGCAAGCATGTTGCATGTTTTTAATGTATTGTGTGAACACGCACCAGTGTGCATGCTGTGGTACACGTTCACGCAACGCTAAAGTGTGAATGCAGAGATCAGGCATGTGTCAGGCCGCGGTGGAGCAAAGACTACGAGAACTGCAGGCTAAAAAAACCTTGTCCTTAATAGCCAG
The DNA here is from genome assembly GCF_000935625.1 of Nanorana parkeri. NCBI lineage: Eukaryota > Metazoa > Chordata > Amphibia > Anura > Dicroglossidae > Nanorana > Nanorana parkeri. The sequence goes on from NW_017306324.1 coordinate 2,100,643, forward strand.
GGCTGCCCCTAAGGTTTTTGCCACCTGAAGCGGTGTTGTCCTGCAGGGGGATGGGGTGCTGGCAGAGAAGCTAGGAGCTCGGCGGGATGCCAGCCAGAGCATGCAGCCCAGCTCCTGGAAACTGGTGACGTCAGTGAGCATCACAGGTGGCTAAGAGATCTTAGAGCTAGCTCCCCTCCTCGGAGTGTCTAATTGTTGTTTGTGCTGGCCCAGCTCTTCTTCTGGGAGTGTCTAATTACTGTCTGTGCTAGCCCAGATTTTCTTCTGGGAGTGTCTAATTACTGTCTGTGCTAGCCCAGCTCGTCCGGCCCTCACTTCAACTCCTTTCATAGCTGCCAGGGAATGAGTGAAGGGGAATTCTATAGAGTGTCACTCTACTTGGGTTGCTGACAACACATCCAAGATGGCGGCACCCAGCCAGGGGCGTCCCGAGACTGGGTGTCACCTGGAGCGGAGACCGGGTGACACCCCAACGTGATGTCATCGCGCATGCGCATGATGTCACCACGTGTGTGCGCAATGACGTCATCGCGCGTGCGCGGTCATCTAATTGACGCCTGCTGGCGGCCATCTTAGTGATGGACACTGGCAGAGGGGGGAGGGAATGTTCACCCGGCGGTTTGAGCTAAGCCGCTGGGTCCCCTCCTCTCCCCTGACACTGTCAGGCTCTCAGTCTATGACTGAGTGCTCAACTTTATAGAGGGGGTGACACCAAAATGTAATTTGGTGTCACCACTCCCTTGTGACGGCACTGCACCCAGCAGCAGTCTCATGGCTTTTGGATGTCAGGTAAGTGACATGAATAAAATACATTCATTGCTGATATAATCTTATAGGTAGATAGCTGTTAGGATGAATGATCGGGTGACAGGGTCTCTTTAATCAGCACTCCGCAGTCCTGTATACTCCGTTCACTTTCCTGGACGCACAATCCCATTTTATCACATATCTCGGCAGACTGGGTGTTTTTCTCCAGTTTCATGTTTCTTATAAACAACGTCTGCTTTTTTCTTCTTTTCGATGACTCATGGCAAGCATTGAACGTCTCCATATGTTTATGAAAATGATTTTTGAATGATTGCCACGGCTGCAGCGTGATTATGTCGGGCTTAAATGGAAAACAGCTCTGTAAAGCCACAGAATAAAAACAGACCCTCGCTCGTGTTATGAATTCTAATATAAGACGGATCCCAATCAAGTCCCAATTAAGTCATACAAAGGGTCGCTAGTAATAATCGTTCCGTTAAACAATTCGCCAATATCTCTGAACGTTTGTTTTGTGCCAAAAGAGGCAAAAACGAATGTTTTCTTTTCAGGTCGAAGATATTGTTATGTAATCCTGTATGATGGCCACTAGATGGCGCTGGGGAGCGTAGGAAATAAAAACTGAACTCCAAGCAAATAAAAAATACAGATTGTAAGCTCCTCTGCGGCAGGGACTGACATCAGCGGTAAAAGTGCCGGTGCTCTATCAATGAGCACAATTAGTAATTTCCTCCATGTAATAACATCCTGTACAAGCCGCTGCCGGCATTTCATAGGAAGGCGGCTCTATTGTCTCTTAGGAGCGACTGGACGTTCGTTTTCTCTGTGCAAAAGGTGAACGGCTCGTAGTATCGGGCCGCTCCGTGTTTACACAACGGGGTAATTCATTCCGGCTCTGTTGTTGTTCTGCTTTTCCAAAGATCTGTTCCAACTTGCCCGTGGGCCCCCGTAGCCGAGCGCATGTTGCTCAGTTGAATTGACAATCGGAGTCTGTGGGCTTGGAATGTCCCCGGCCCGCCGGCGGCCTTGTGGGAAGCCGCTCGCAGGGAATCTCAGGCTGCTGAATGTGGATTGGAGGAATCATTCCTTCTTTTTTTTACTTAATTTTTTGCTATTAAAGTGAACGCGCAACTACTGGAGGCAGCCATGTGTGCGCCGGGACAATAGACAATAGATTAGGGACTAGTGACATCGTTGATCTTCAAGGGGACCGTCATTCATATGAACAACTTCCTCCCACCTCCCTCTTAAATAATTGCAGCAATTTTTTGTCAACCTTTTTTTTTCATGGCTTTGCTTCCTGAATCCTCGTCTAAGATGACATATCCGGCCCTTGTTGCCGTGTGAGATGTCTAAGTCACACATCCCACCGGGGGATGATCCCAGGCAGTTTGTGAGCCCTCACACATGCGCAGACACAACTCAGGTTTCTTGCAGATCCCTGACAGAGACCTGCGCTGTGTCTGTGCATGCGCAAAATATGCACTAGCAAATACGGGTCTCCGCCAGGTGCTACGGACCGCAAAGGTTTATGCATGCTCCAGATCTCCCACGCATGCCCAGACCACGCAGAGACCATGTATGCACAGAGAGGTATGGGATAAATAAGACCTGATGGGCCCAGATAAATGGGACCTGACAGAGACCTGCGGCGTGTCTGCGCATGCGCAAAATATGCACTAGCACAGGCCAAATACAGGTCTCCGCCAGGTGCTATAGACCTGTCACATAAACGCAAAGGTCTATGCATGCTCCAGATCCCCTGCGCATGCTCAGACCACTGTGGTTCTCAGCTGGAGGGCCGGAGTAGCCCACCCATGGTATATATATTTTCTATTAAGTATACATTTTCCATGAGCATTCCTTTCCTTGACTTTACATCTCCAGCACGTTGTCTTGTTTGGGTTAAATCTGCTTTATCAATCCTCTTCATTAAACATCACCCTTCATTTCTGTACTGCTTTGTATTAGCTTATCTTTGGAGAGGCGACAAGTACATTGGAGGACATTGGAGAACTCGTGGTTGAGCACTCCAGTGTCCTCCAAACAATGTACTTGGTGTGATTGTTGGCAATCTTCCCTGGTAGGGGTTGCGGGATCTGGAGATCGCCGTATGACTTGGCGCGAGGCAGCGGGTGCGGCGCTCACTCACTCTACACTACAATGGGATTACACAATATATTATTCAACAGATGGCCGTGCAGAGTTCCTTGTCTAAGCTTAGACGTGATGACTTGTAGTTTACATTCACCCGATACGATCTGCAAGCTTTTCTCATCAGAAATGTCCATTCCCAATAAATAGAACTCGTATCTCCCCTCACTCTGCGATATGGAAAGGTTTAGTCTATCCCGGGCCACCCAAGAGAGCGGACGGAGAAGAGAAAGACGCATTCTTACAGTAGTCTTAGTTCACGGAATGGCCGGGAGGTGATGACGATATTCAGGAAGTTATTGTAGTTGTATAATTGATCTCTACAAACCGAGGCCACCAACCAAGAAGGTTGAAACTATATACTATGGATTAGAAGAGGGTTAGCTACTTCCTTGTGCCGCATGTATGATTAAAATGCATATGGCGGGGGTAGGCAACCTCAGCACTCCGGCTGTTGTGGAACTACAGGTCCCATGAGGCATTGCAAGACTCTGATAGACTCAGTCATAATGGGATTTGAAGTTTTAGAATAACTAGAGTACCAAGATTGCCCTGCTATATACTAAGAAGGACTTGTACATAGAAAGAGTGTCTTCTTGCACAGCATTACTACAATCATCATCAGTCTTATGTAGAGGGGACCTGTCACTATGGCCGTCACCAGTCACAGCCGAAGCTCCCTGCTACCTGCAAGCAACTGTAATTCCAGGCAGGCTTGTCGCTGCGACTGGGGCTATGCCTTGGACCTGGCATCCCCTTATGACCCGCATTAGATATCTAAGCTGCGGAAAAATTTGGTTCGGTTCAGTTATTTCGTTATTTCAGAATTCAGATCTGAAATTCAATTCGGTTCGGATTCGGACGAAATCCGAATTTTCGTTCGTTTCGGATGAGTTTATGAATATTCGTTGTGAATACCACAGAAAACCATATACAGATATTACATATTTACATATAATACTAAAGCTGAGGCTCCCAGATCCGAATGGCATTCAGGAGCTTCCGAATGCAATTCGGAAATTCGGATCCCAAATACCATTCGGGTCTGGGAGCCCCAGCTTTAGTATTATATGTACAACTACAGGCATGATGGTACAGGAGGCATAATGGAGTGGTAGTTTCACCACATGTAGAGCGCCAACACATATTACGCAGACATGGTCCACTGTTGTCACCATCAGGTTAACCCGCCAGGCAGCCATAGCTGAATTGCATGTAGACAGGAAGTGGCTGTAGGGGATCATCAGCACTGAATGCTACAAAGGATGAAACATTTTATAATAGAAAAATAACTAAATAATAGCAGATGCCTCTGATACTACTAAGACTGGAGCAGGCAAGAACTGGAGCAGCCATGCATGACAACCAATCAGCTTCCAGCTTTCATTCTCAAAGCCCAATGGAACAAGCTGAAGATAGAAGCCAATTGGTCAAGTCACTCCAGATTTTGTCTGCTCTATTTTTAAAATTGTCATTCAGTTAGGGTTTCACACAGGGCCGTAACTACAGATCACGGGGCCCTATAGCACAAATGTGATGGGGGCCCCCATAATGACCTCTCTCTGAGCTGTGAGTAATGATACCAAGCTCCCAAAGACTCCTCTTGTGCATCTGAAGTCGTCCCTACACTGTACTCACAGGGGATTAGAGTCAACTGCAACCACTCCAACCCTTAATGACACAGTACTGTATTATCTTCACATGTTCTAGGTTTAATTTGCCTCAACAACCTAATGGGGCCCCTTCCTCCCCTAGGCCCCTTAGCAGCCGCTAAGGGCTGCTATGCACCCCTGGTTTTACAGGTTGAAGGTTTACAACTTCAGGAAGACCCCTCATGAAAAGAACATGGAAGCTGCCTTTGCTGACCTCTCCCTTTGAAAATACAAGTTGCCTGGCTGATGTTTGTGCTTCAATACTTTGAGTCACTGACCATGAACAAGAATGCAGATAAGGACTTCTGCCTCTACTCTTATTTTCCTGATCTCTATATCAGGTTCAGGCTGTAATGACTCAAAGAATAATTATATCCAGTGGACCAACATGACAACCAGAGAACTAGCATTTTCATAAGGCGGTCAGCAGTAGCACACCCCTAGTTCTCTCATAGCAGGTTTACTTGTTATTTACATTGCGTTCATTATTATGTGTTGTCAGAACGCATCTGCTCTATGTGTGGTGGTATTAATTGTAAACGGCACTCCAGTGCAATGTATAGTAGAGCCCAACGCACCACAGTGCACCACAACACATATACCGTGCGTCGGGGTGTTCTTATAAAAGGGCCATGCGCATTTTGTCATCTGTTGTGTTGCATTGCCAGCCCATTCATAATTAATTGGCTGCCTTAACTCAACACATGTTAACACGTGCCATAACACGCATGAGTTCATGTGCATTAATGCGCTGCAACGGAACGCTCGAGTGTGAATGGGCCCTTAATCTTCAACATATAAAGGATCTCTTTATCCTTCAGCCAGTTTGATAGTTTGATGTTCTTTAAAATTATTTTCCAAAAATGGCTATTTTCATAGGTTTCCATGGAAACAGTTGCAATGACTCTCACTAAGGGTTCAGGACATATCAGGACATCCTTCCCACACAGCTCAGTTCTACATCAGACTTCCATCTAAAATCCACATCCTCCCAGCAGCTCCCAGCGTTATTCTAGGTTGCAAAGGCAACCTGGAATAACAGCATCCCACTTTGCCCTTTCTTGCCCAATATACTCCAACACGTAAAAGAAGCTCTTAAAGCGGACCTGCAATGTGTAGTTAGGTTTGATTTGATTTGATTGCAGTGGCCGGTGTTATGGAAGAAGCTCAGAATGTGAGGCTAAAAAAATTACCTGTCATGGCAAGTGTTGGCAGGGTATCGGCGTAAAGCCATTTGGGCTAAAGCCGCAGTTGAAGTGCCAAGGTCATCTGAACATTGCAGTGCAGACCTAGTGCTTATTGTGGGTGCTTACCATGTGGTACAAACTGAAATTGAACCAGCAACAAACTTCTCCTTTAAATGCTTTATATAAGAGTAATCTGCAGTTACAACAACACTGGATTCTTCTTTCTATTCACTTCTGAACAGCAAGACATGTAGAGTAAAATGGCAAGCAAAGTAACGATGCACGGCTTACATTCAAGAGGTTGCATCATGTGACGTGCTTCCTTAAAGCTGAACTGGACCCACCAATTTAATGTTTCCCAAAACAGTTACTTTTTAAGGCATGCCAACTGTCAAGGTTGCCATTCTGCTTATTTCAGCTCTCAACCCAACTTTCAAACCCTCGGATGGCTGGTGTCATATCTGACCACATGTGCAGCATCATGGCAACTGCAATCCAAATATAGTCTAAGGTGGCACCTTCTTTGGCTGTAAAGGATGGTTATAGCTCCACTTTAAGCATCTGTACAGGCAAACATATCTCCCCCCCACCCCCCCCCCCCCCAGAGAAGGGTACTTTACTGGGGCCAACTGCTATGTGGTGTTCCTCTCACCATCTAGGGAATTAGGTGTATGGAATGTGTCCTCCCTTCTGCCGCATACCCTTCTACGTAGTCTGCCCAATGACTATGCTGTCCCTTCTCGTCAGGAACCTACCCTTGCCTCTGCACCTAAATGTGTTGGGTTCCTGTCCTTGCCTAAACTTCCCACACTGCGGATGCACCTCAGTGCCACAGAAGGAGATATACTGTATACACCCCCCTGGGTCCAAGATGGCTGTTAAAAACTTGAGAAAACCAATTAGACTCAGGCTATCCCAAGATGGTGTCTAGAGTTCATGGCAGAGGCCACATTTGGTCCCCCCCCCTAGCTGCAGTAGTAAACAGTGATCATCATCACTTTGTTTACTATTGCCAGCTAATCAGGAAGCGAATGAGCAATCAACAGTAAAGGATGGACACCGGCACTCCAAAGCAAATCCAGTACGTCTATTTATTCACATACTTGTTGCAAATGCAAAACACAAGATACAACGTTTCAGGGTCTCACAGAATCCCCTTCATCAGGCAAACAAGTGATCACGGAAGCCACCCGTTGACACCTGCTGCACCCACCTCTTATCTCATGGAGCAGCGGTTCTGAGTGCGCTGGGTACACGGACGGACTGTATCCTGAGCAATCAACAGATCGCCCCCCTCACTCTCCACTTTACTGCCCGACCGGGCCTATTCACCTACCTACATGCTTGTCATGTAACCCCCAACCAGAGTACTAAATCATACCCCTAGCCTCTGTTCTTATGGAGGACTTGTGTGATAAAAGAAGACCAAACTACACAGCCCACATATACATTATAATCTCTTCAAAATTAACTTCCACCTCGGGTTTCCTCTGGTCTCTATAATGTGGTCAAACAAAACACTGGTGATGTAATCCTGACCAAAAATGCTTAGAGGACCGCAGCGGCTCTGCCTGACCACTTATCCCCCTTCAGCTGAAATCTCCTGACACGTGGCTAACGTGTATGGAGTTCAATCACAAGTCATTTTTTTTTTTTAATGAGGAATTATGCAACTGTACATTAAATGCACAAGCAAGCTATTTATATGATGACAATGGCTTTCTGTTCCGTGTCATTGCTTTTTTTCTGAGCTAAATTTAAGTGTGCTCAATTAAATATCAAAACCTGCTGAGTGACCTACTTCCCATCTGGTGTTTATCGCCTACCACGATTATCATCCTCTGGAGATCCCTGCCTTTCACATTGTCCACATGCAGCCCAGTTGAAGGTAGCTGCAGACATAAGATGATGTTCACCCGATCCAGCCAGTTATGGTCAAATTGGCCATGTCACCATATGCACTCCTGTGTCCAGTGGTCCCGCCACTGGACACAGATCACCGCACCACATTGGATGTTACTGGTTGATCAGTATTGTTCTTCTTTGGGATAAACCATCACCAGATGTGCACTGCTCTCCTCCATTCTTCCATAGCTGTAAGAATGTACACCCACCGGTCCAGACATACATGGAAACATCTGTTATACAGAAGATATTCAAGTATCGTGGTTTTATGTTTGGCATTTGTAGATAGCTTTAATCAAAAGTCAGTGAAACTTTTGGGTTTACGTACAGACAAGGGAAGAAGAACATTCTGTCCTCAGAGGAAGCTTGTAGCTGGATGCATGCCCTTCGCATGCCACTACCTCCTCTAGATGGCGCTGAATTTCCTATGCTCCTCAGAGCCATCTAGTGGCGGTAGTATAGTGCAGCAGCATTTTCCCAGCTATATGCTGAGCGGAAGATTTATAAATCGGCCCCTTTGCATTCATCTTGCTTTTTATGTATAGTTCATTATTATATACCTAATTTGTGTGTGAAACATCGCTCTTGGGATTCCTTTACAATTGGTGCATTAGTCTTATCTTTCTTTTCAGACCCTTCTAATTGAACTATTATTTGGCGCATCCAAAAAAAGCAGGATAGCGTGGGCCAATACTTGTGCACTGACAATAATTTATCTCTACTAAGCCTGCTAGGTAATAAAATAACAAAAAGGGAAGCAAGAGCTTGTCTGTTGAGGTTCTCATTGACCCAGGTCATGGTACAGCTAGTAGTAGTCACATTCAACTAGACTGTAATGTTAAAGACATATCATAGCCTATCCAAGACAGATCTTCAGTTCTATTGAGTGTCATACCCCAGCATTATATCCACACAGGTAGCCCAGCCACTATAATTACCATGGAATGTGTCAAGGCAGATGTTGTCCAAGAACAGTATGGGAGGTATGAAAGTCTTGGAACCCCCCTGTTCTAGTGTTTTGGACCTGACACCACACGCATTACACTAGTTGCATACACTAATCCCATCATTTGGTGCCATTGAGTCTGCATAGGTGTTAATCAGTTGAAGTTCTATTGAGTATCAAGAACATACCCCAAAATTATCTAAACACAGGTAGACCAGACACCATCATCGACATGAAACCTGTCAAGGCAGATATTGGTTGTCCTAGAACAGGAAGGGAGGCATGAACATTATGGAACCCCCCTGTTCTAGTTGTATACACTATTACCATCCTTTGGTGTCATTGAATCTGCATAGGCGTTAATCAGTTCTACTGAGTGTCAAGAACATGCCCCAACATTATATCCACACAGGTAGCCCAGACAGCATAATCACCATGAAACGTGTCATGGCTACAGGTCACCATTTGCACCCCATGGCCCTTGCAGACATCATGTGATGTCTCATGCATGTGATGTCTCATTGTCATCATATAAAGCATGGTTGTCCAAGAACACGATGGGAGGTATGAAAGTTTTGGACCCCCTTGTTCTAGTTGTATACACTAATCCCATCCTTTAGTGCCATTGAATTTGCATGTTGACTGTCCAAGAGCAGGATGGGAGTTCTAGTTGTATACACTAATCCCATCCTTTGGTGTCATTGAATCTGCACAGGTGTTAATCAGTTCTACTGGGTGTCAAGAACATGCCCCAACATTGTATCCACACAGGTAGACCAGACACCATAATCACAATATTATGTGTCAGGGTAGATGTTGATTTTCCAAGAACAGAATGGGCGGTGTTCATCCTTTAAGTCATCCGGCAAAAGATCATCATTGTTATCAATTAACCTTTTTTTTATAAGCAAAAGCTTATACAAATGTAAAAAGACGCATCAAAAATGACAAGGTAAATAAGAAATAATAACTCCGAAAATGTGTTCACTGAAAATTCATTATACTTTTCCTATTAAGTAGTGTTAGGAAATGTTAATTGACTGTGAATGGTCCTCAGCAAAATACCAGCATCATTGTTTGCCACCCAGCCAGTCCTAATCCCAGTTAGTGTTTTCTCTCGCTGTGGCCTAGACATCCGATCAAAATGCCCTTGAATCCACCCATGACCTCATCCCTCCCAGTCTGATGGGCTTCTTATGAACATTTGTAACAGACCCAGCGACCTGTGATCTGCCTATTCACCATGGCTGGTCGGTTACCTCTGCTACACTGAACTCTCAGCAAACAATACTGAGACAATGTGCAGCCAGGAGGAAGAGCGAAGCCCTGCAGCCATTCAAATGCGGTGGATGAGAGTGCTCTGATAATACGATAGGCACTGACTCATCAACACATGCCTGGAATGCTGAGGAATGAAAGTGTTCCGTTAGCATGACTTTAGAAAAAAAAACTTTAATCACTTCTTTAAAGGTGAAGCCCATGCAGATATAAAAGACACAAATGAATGCAGCTTTGTATTAATTATTACTAGGGATGCACCGATACCGATACTAGTATCTGTATTGGTGCCGATACTGAGTATATGGGCGGGTGCTCGTACTCGCCCAAATGCTCCAATACCTTCCCCGATAGCGGAGCTTCTGATCAGAGGAAGACTTCCTCTAACTGGCAGTGCCGTAGGGGAACATGGAGCCGGCTTCCTGGGCAATCAGGAAGCTGGGTGGTGAGTAATGACCCGCCTCCCGGCTTCCTGATTGGCTGGGACACCGACTCCATGGTGTGTGGCTGGGAAGCCAGCCTCCCGGTCAATCATCATCGAGCCGGCCAAACAGCTGACTCCTTGCTGATTGGCTGAGAAGCCGGCTTTCCAGGCAATCAGCATCGAGCCAGCTTTGCAGCCAATCAGGAGGTGGGTCATTAGTCGCCACCCGACTTCCTGATTGGCTGCAAAGCTGGCTCGATGCTGATTGACTGGGAAGCCGGTTTCCCCGTCAATCAGGAAGCCAGGAGGCGGGTCATTACTCGCCTCCCAGCTTCCTGATTGGCCGGGAAGCCGGATTGATGCTGATTGGCTGGGAAGCCAGTTTCCCGATCAATCACAATCGAGCCAGACACACAACATGGAGCCAGCTTCCCAGGCAATTAGGAAGGCGGGCGGCATGTCATTACTCAGCGCCCGGCTTCCTGATTGACCGGGAAGCTTGCTCCATGCCAGAGGAAGCACCGGTATTGGTACTCGGTATCGGCTAATACCGACAGCAAAATAACAGTATAATAACAAATGGGGAAAGGAGAAGCGCCTCAAATAACAATAAAATGGACAAAAAACTCCTGGGTTCCAGCGTCAATCTATAATAAGCAAAGTTCCCCGAAAATACGGAATCCCAAAATAGGAGCTGTCTATAATAATCAAACAGGTAATGATAATGTAACAAATTTTAATGAGAATTAATAATAAAGTAGAAAAACATATAAATACACCTACTGACAAAGAACATCTAAAATCAATTAAAATGACAAACAAGTCCTCCCTGATATCGCCCTGTGTTGATTGATGTAGATGAGAATCTAGTGACCGTTAGTGATGGTCACAAAGAGTCACTGATATTGGACACAAGCGCTGTGTTAGGCAAGCAAATACTCAGTATCAAAGAAGAGAAAAAGAAGGAATTACTCACTTCTGATGTGGTTTAGGTGGTGAGACA
>NW_017306324.1:2112551-2244124 GCF_000935625.1 Nanorana parkeri
TTGATTGATGTAGATGAGAATCTAGTGACCGATAGTGATGGTCACAAAGAGTCACTGATATTGGACACAAGCGCTGTGTTAGGCAAGCAAATACTCAGTATCAAAGAAGAGAAAAAGAAGGAATTACTCACTTCTGATGTGGTTTAGGTGGTGAAACAATTCCTAACAAAAAAAGACTTCAAGCATGCATGAGGTAATGGTCACAATGGCTGTCCCAGACTGCTGGTCCCCGGTTTCAGCAACTTTATTTTCCTGTATGTTGGTATAATTGCTGCGAGGCCTGCTGTGGATCCTCCATGTCGGCTCCTGCCTATGAAGTGGTATTCAGACCTGTGTTTGATAACAAAGCTGGAAAGTTGTATTCCGTATGTGCGGCCGCACTAACGAATGCAGGTGAATAAAGATCCACGAGGAGTGTAGTTTTCTCTTAGTGGGTCCAGTCAGCATGGATTTAGCCAAAGAGGAGTGAACAGATAGTATTCAGAATGAAGGTAGTACTGTCAGATCCACCATGATTTGGTTGGTTTGCTTTGCCATCAGTGTCCCCAAAGGGATCCCGTATATCCAGCAGAGTCTGCAGAGTAAAATCATGGGCACACAGGGAGGGCTGCACACACGTTTAACCCTAGGGTTTAACCCCTAGGTTAAACCCTAGGGTTAAATTACAAAATAACAGTACTCATACTCAATACTGAAAAACCGGTATCGGTGCATCCCTAATTATTACATCCTTACATGTATTTTTTATATGCAAACAGTGTAAATATCTGAATATAACTCAGTATCAGCCTCTTAGAGTCCATGTACAGCAGGGCTCAGACTATGAGAAGGAGAAACAGTACAAGGAACCTATCCATTGTGCTGTAGTGCAAAGTGCATACTGATAGGAATAGAGTCCAGAGTGATGAGGAGATGAACTCATCAGTCTGCTGCTTCTCCTATCATTGTCCAATCACAGGCAGGTAAAACATCTCCTGTATATGTATTTTATCTGTATATTTAGTAACTTGCCTGGAGTTCAGCTTTAAACAAACCCTTCCGCCAGTCCCGTGTACAGAAATTCTTATTGTTCCTGTGCATAACTTTATACACCAGATTGTGATATTTTCACATCATGCTTGCTGCACCATAATGTAATGATCATTAGTCATAGATTGAGTCATAGTTGTTCCCTATCACAGCAGTTTGTAGGCTAAGGTGGTTTCTGAGTGTTCATTGGCAGTCTGTATACTCTAATCTACTGCCACATGTAAGTTTTGGCAGCACTAGACCACATAGTCTGGAGGTGTGATGATGTGTGATGATGATGGAGACTATACAGAGAGTATGGAGTATGGAGCTGTGTACATAGTAGTAGACCTGTTCTTGATCTTGATACCGGAGTTCCAATGTCTCACCTTTCCTTGGTTGATGATCTACAAAGTGCTGAGATCATGTAAATGGACTTTACAATAAAAGCAAGAACATAAGTTTTTTTAAAGTGCTGGACTGAGTTAGTTTATATGTTTCTGTGTCCCCTCTAGGGTAAGGGACTTCCCTCCAGTGGTGTAACAATCACCATAGCGACACAGGCGGCCGCTATGGGGCCCGGGGCACAGGGGGGCCCAGCCAGGACATTCCTGATGCCCTGCGGGCTTATCCCATAGCACCTTTTCTTCGCCGCAAGACCTCAGTCATCCAGGATGAAAGATGTGCAGAGTCCCCTAAACTGGAAGTCACCTAAGTGCACATACTATGAGTGCAGGGTGTCAAAACCCCATCCCCTGTAGGGGTGTTACTACTACTGGCGAAGAGAGGCGCACAGGCAGGGGCAGACCTACCAGCTGGTGCCCGAGGTTTGGGGGGGCCCAATGAGATCTGGTCCCAAAGCCGCCGCCGCCGCCCCCTGTGCCGTAATCTCCATTCCACAAAGTGTCAGCAGACTCATTCACCCTGAGTAGGGCACAGGTGGGCTGGTCTGGGGCTGTGTCCAGGGCGCTGCACAGCTCCTGGATCACTCTGCTTCTCAGCTGCGGTGATGGCAGTGCAGTAATCTGAACAGGCTGGAGCCCTGGTGGAGGTGATGGTGAGGAACCGATGATGGTCCGACAGACTTCTGAGCAGGGGGGGGTAGGGCCTGACTGGCTTCTGAGAGGGGAGCACCAGCAAACTTGCACCAGGGCCCTTTGTTCCTTAGGTCCGCCACTGGGCACAGGTCAATGGTGCATCATTGAAGACCACCCAACACTAGGAAAAGACCAAAGAGGAAGAGTACCCAGCAAGTCACATGACCAAAAAGGCAATTGTCAAAAATAAAACATTAAGGTGATTACATATTGAAAGCGGTAACGTGTAGTACCGTGTACTATCACATCAGCATATTGCATCCATCAAGGCAGCAAGCATTGCTTCATCTTGGCAAATTAGCCCCAGAGCACGACATAGAATTAAGTTACATTATCTGGACAGCAATACCATGACCTGTCCCATGAATGTGTCTCATTGTAGTAGAGGCCGGTGACTCTTATGTTCAGGAATGCAGACATTCCTCACTTACATTAGGAAACGTCTCTCAGAGCTTCAGGGATCCGATTGATCACGGCTACGATGAATACACAATTCATGATCATTTAACATCTAAAAGTCTTCTCGTCACCTACAGTCACAAAACCTTTTATCATGGCAGGAAAAAAAATCCCCTCTGCTGTCTGCTGCTAATGCCACAATTTACAGTTCTGTGTCATCATTGCAGCAATCTATTATACACAAAGCCTACAAAAGGAACATAAACGGTCATGCCGCATTTTTGGACGAGGTTAGAAAAATGGATTTCAGCTGTTATTTTATCTAAAAAAATGAAGGAATGTGAAAGGTTTCTCTTCTGTTCATATTTTATTAAAACTGGTGCCTAAGAGCAATTTGCAGTCATGTTCAAGGGGTGTAGGGATTTTGTATATATTGTCTCTACCTCGTGCAGGACTAAAAGTATACTTTTAAAAACTTTTCTTTTTTGTCCAATAAATATGAAGTATTAATATATATACTGATATATATACACTGAGTGGCCAGATTATTATGACCACCCCATCAGTACTTCGTTGGGCCACAAGATAACTCCACGAGATGACTTCGTTGGGCCGCCTCGTGACTCCACGAGATGTTGAAAGGTGATGCGAGGAATCTGACACTGCACTGTTGCCCTTCTGTTGTCTTGTACCAGTCTTGCCACTCTCTGTTCTGGCCTAACATTGACTAGTCGCTGACGGCCACAATTCACACGTTCAGACCCAGATTTTCGGCTGACAGTCCAGTCTTTAAACACTTTAACAACAGCTGCTCTTGAACATTTAACGGATTCTGCTGTTTTGCTGATACTCGCTCCATGGCTCAGAGCGCCAACAATCATCCCACGTTCAAAGGCTGTTAAATCGCTTTGTTTCCCCGTATCTTCAGAAAAAAATCACTTCTACTGTCGTGGTAAACAACCTGCTTCCCTATTTATAATGGTACAATACAGACTAATGATTTCAGGACAGTGGTGGGGCGCCAGAGCCAGGTCCCAGCTGCAACCTCTGCCACCCCGGTAGTTCTCATGAAAATGCCAAGTATCTGCACTGGTACTCGAAAAGTATCTGTGCATCCCTACTATTTATAATGGTCTGGCCCTCTAGCAACTTCAGTGCCAAATTATAGCTAATTTGCCTACAAACGTCAGGTGGTCATAATAATCTGGCCACTCAGTGTATATATATAGATATAGATATCGATCGATATCTGTAGATATCGATCGATATCTATATCTATATATATACCATCCAGTAGGTGGACAGCTGGGCTCTTTTTTTAAATATTTACCTGGCTAATTTTAGCTGCCTTGCTGAAAATAGACCATTGATTACAGATCTAAATAACTTGCCATCTGCATCCCATTGGGAAGATTTCCCTTTACTTACTGTTCTGAAGACACAACAGGAAGTGAGTGGAAATCCCTCCAAGGTGAGAGAAAGTCCGCTCCCAATTTTCACCATTTGGTACCATCATTTGAAGATTTCCCTACCCCTTTCTGTTCCTGTAACAACTGTCCTTTTAAAATCAGTTTAGATTTGTGTGTCTGAGCTTGTTATTTAAATTATGACTTCTAATCATTATGTTTTTGTTTTTTTCAGACCCAGAAACTCATCCTCCACAGCCAGCAGAGTCTGCAACAGCCAGAGTCTTTCCAAATGGGACCAGAAAGAACGGGCGCCGTGGGGAAATAAGGGTCACAACCCAAAGGGCCTTCCGTCGGCCGCCGCTGATCGATGCCCCAACCAGCTTCCCCTCCAATAGACCAACTCTAGAGACTCCGATCTGCAACAAGAACAGCGGCACGTGTGAATTTGTTGCCACCAATAAGACGCTTCTAAAGTGGGACGACCTTCAGCACACTCTGAGCTTTGCTTGGGATATGCACGTTTATGGCACAGGCTCCCTGTTTCTTCTTTTAGCTTTAATCGCACTCATCAACCTCATCGGATCTCCCATCCTACAAGTGACCTACCTCCCTTATGTTATCGTTGCCAACACCCTCTTGTTCGCAATTGGAATCCTCAGAGGCGTGTTTTTCCTCCTGGATCCTTACGGGACAAAAGGGAAGATTTCGAAACCTATTGCTCTTGTCCTTTGCAACGTCACTTTCCCGCTTATCATCTCCACATTTGCTACCTTGGTTCTTTTGGTTCTGAAGATTGCCCGTCTTCAACTGCTGCCACCAAAGTTTCAGAGCCTGGCATTGTTGGCCGTTATTGCAGTTATTCACTTTATTGTCCTCCTGAGCGCTGATCTCCTGACCCATCTCCTGAACCCTTCTGTAAACATGGTCTTGCAGATCCTCTCCATTTCTTGGGGCATATTTCTCATGGTGGGTCACTTTGTGGCTTATTATCGACTGCGGAAGAGCAGCAAAGATATTGTGAATGAAACCCAAAGGGTATCGCCCGTGGAAGACATAGCAGTGGTTCAAACCCAAGGACGAAGTATAAAGTGTATGTTTACATCCTCCAGAGTGTTATTAGTTGGCAGTATTTTTGGACTCCTTTGCTGTGGCATGCAGGTGTACGCCATATTATGGCTTTATGGGCTACTTGGTCGGAAGAATGAATTTTACTGGTCTTGGTGGTTCCTTCAGTTCTGGTACAGGATCTTTGAATTAGCTTTGTGTTTCTCCATGATATTTGTGGCCTCCCACAGTTTCTGTCTACAGTGCAGCAGCAGCGATCACACATGCTGGTCCAAGATCATCAGCTACTTTTGCACCTACAAAAAAACCGAGGCACCAGAGTATCCGAACAACTGCTACGACTGGACGAACAACATCCAAGACAAGATGGTCAACAACAACATCAGTAAAAGCATCATCAGGAACCAGGCTGAGAATGTTCCTCTCAGAATCCTTAAAGAAAACAACGAGATGAAAAGTTCCGGGGTTGGCAACAACAGTCGTTCTTCATCACCTCTCTTCAGACCTAAGCCAGAAGTGGTGTTTGCCGCAAAATCTCAAAACGTGACTATGGGCCGCTCTTACACCAGTATTTGTTTTGAAAGGCAGTCTATGCTCTCACTGGCCGATTTTGAGTTTCGACCTCCGTCGCCCATCAATCTGAGCAGAAGCATTGACGAAGCTTTATTTAGAGAACATTTAGTCAGAGACAGCATATTTTTGGATTCCAGTCTTCAGTACCCCGGTTACCTAACAAGACAGGACTCTTGTTCTTCACTGAAGGAATGTTCTGCAATGAACCAAACCATTGACCCTTTGATTTCTGCAGACCTAAAGATGAGAAGATGCAGCAATCCAGACTACATGTACAGCTTGGCCGAAGGTAGTTCGATGACGGAGGTGGACTCTCCGAGTGAAAGTATACAGCAGAGCAAAGAGCTTCCTGAAGACGTCACAACAGGACCAATGGTTTCTGTTAGCTCCATAGACAGTGTTTCCAGAGGGTCCATCAAAATCAGCTGGAATCCTTGGCGCCACGGCCTGTCTTCGGTGGAAAGTCTTCCTCTCGAAGACACTCCTTCGTCTCAACTTCTAAAGCAAGGATCACAACCTAGCATCATGTCCAAAAGCAGCGAGCCTGAGAAATCCTTTGGGAGGAGATTCATGGAAAGAAGTCAGACCACAGATTCAAACAGCATTGCTAGCGAGACCATCGAACTGTGATATGTCGGACAAGTGTTAACAAGCATAGACATGTGACAAAGAAAAAGGTTGCAATGGTTTTTAATAACATTCATTACTAGGAAGAAGAATAAAAAAAAAAAAACATGTAAAAATCTTTTTTTCTTCTTTTGAATGAGGAAAAACTGATGTTTAAGAAAGCAACAAAGACTATACGCGTACCAAGAATCCTCTGATTGGTTATTATATATAGTAATTCTCTGTAATAAGCACATTGCGTGTCCATGTTTATAGGCAACAACAATGCTTTACCTTTTTTTTATTTACGGAAATTTTTTTAAGTATTTATTTTGAACTGTTAATGTGATTTCCTTCACAGGCCAAATACAAAGGCTAAAGCCATTACCTGAAAGGACAACAAGAAGTATATTTTTGACTTTGTTATTTTATCTGAAACACAATCGTACGGACAGGGTTTTTGTCCCTGTTGCTATGGATGTAAACTCTTAGAATATCATTATACGGAATTCTAAAACTTATAAGAACGATATGTAAAATGTGGTACTATGAGTATTTTGAAGGTACGTGTCAAGCAAGCCAAGCAAAAGGTAAGACATTGGATGTGCATTAGAGGTATCCATGGTAAGGGTCTGAGGTCTGCACTTTTATACTAGAATATTAGGCCCAATTTAGACTGTCAAGGTGTTAAAATCGTTTTGTGAACTGTGTTTAATGACAAATGTATTCTTTTGAGGAGACATATGCAGTGAAGTGTTGAAACACACAGGTAAAAGGAACCGCAAAGTCCATGATGCGGTCACCATAGTTGTATTCTACAGACCAACCAGGTCTGATATGTAAAAACTGAAGGGAAGCAATGTATTGCCACAACTACCCATAGGTGCACTAGAACACCAACCCGCACTTGAAAAATGACAGCTGAAAATGTACTTGGTTGCTAATGGACAACAACGGAACCTTTATTTAGCCATAGGATAGTTCCAATGTGAATTTTAAACATCATAAACTTTTCTTTGCTATCTGCTGCTCTGTTTGGCAGTCATGGCGGAATAATAATACACAGTACTTGTGAATATGGAGATCATGTGACTTACTCCCCTTCCAGCTATGGCGCTTGATGATTGGCCACTCATGGCCACACATGGTGGCGGAGAGAGATTTTTATAGCCCTGTGTAAGCTCCAAGTCATAATTTGGAGCTTATACAGAACTTACTCACTGTTCATTCCTAGCAGCCAAATAGAGCGGTAGAGGAGCGGAACAAAGGTGGATATGGCAAGCTTGGGAGGGCCTTTTTTGGGTTGTCTATTTTGCTTCCCTTAAAAACCCCCATAAAATAAGAAGTTCCTGTAAAAGATAACAGTTAATACTTACCTATCCTGCCGCCCACACCACCAATCTTTGCTCTGTTGACGGACTACTACTTCTGGGTGTGTTGGATACCTGCTCCCCCCTAAGCACTGTGGTTCCTCCCACTGGCCCGTGTATCCTGTAGTGATGTAGGGGGTCAGTGGATTTAACCACATTGTGTGGTCCAGGACTCAGGAATCCAACACCTCCAGAAGAACCGTAGATTCTACCATAGGGTGTAGTTTTGCAAGAGAGCAAAGGAAGGACCCACTGCCTAAGGGAGAGTTGAGCATTAAAAGACTTCTTTTGCAGAGGACATATTTTTAAAGAATTTTATTTGGCAACACAGTCACTTTAAAGTAATCCTGTTGGTTCGCCCTGGATGTGCGGGGTCACCGAGGATGTGTGGGGTCACCGGAGCTGTGCGGGGTCACCGGGGCTGTGCGGGGTCACCGGGGATGCGCGGGATCACCGGGGAATGTGCTGGGTCAGTGGAGATGTGCGGTGTCACCGGGGATGCGCGGGATCACCGGGGAATGTGCTGGGTCAGTGGAGATGTGCGGTGTCACCGGGGATGCGCGGGATCACCGGGGAATGTGCTGGGTCAGTGGAGATGTGCGGGGTCACCATGGATGTGGCGGGTCACAGGGAACGTGCGGTGTCACCGGAGAAATGCAGTGTCACCGGGGCTGTGAGGGGTCACCGGGGCTGTGAGGGGTCACCAGGGATGTTGCTAAAGAAATCCGTTATCTTTTGTTGTGAGCGATTACTGGAGACAAAATAGAACGGCTTTCTTTAGCAATCACAACAATCCTCCAACTGTAGTCACAGGTAAACAAAATAAAATGATCTCCCGATCACTCTGCACTGCCCAGGAGGAGGTACCACTATGAATATTAATGATGCTCGTGCACGAGAGAAGCAAAGCATTGTGGGAAAAGGAGTTTTTCCACACCCTAGACTGTAGCTTCCACTGTAAAAAGCAGTCTGGCAGCCATTTTATCCAGGATCTGCATATGCCGGCATCATCTGCACACCGTGTGCATTGCTGGCATATGTTTTTTTAAACTGCAAAGGTGGAAATGTCCTTGAAAGTCCCCCCACAACTGATGTATCATCTTGGGTGAGCAGCTTCTTATATCTCATGCAGATTCGTATGGGAGGTTCTAACCATGTAGAGTTCCAGGTTCTCCCTCCGCCATTCATCCAATGGTGTCCACCAAGACTTCAATAAAGCTTTCAGACATATCCAATGGTGTCCACCAAGACTTCAATTAAGCTTTCAGTTATATGAGCCATTGTGGCTCATATAACTGTTGTCATCAAAGCCTTCACCACCACAGGACCTATATACAGAGGTCACAAGGTTCCCCCTCAGATACCTGAAAACTACTTTGGAGGAGGGCTGGCAGAAACTTCCATGGATTAATAAAATGCAGGCATGGGTTGTATCAATGCCGGCTGAGTTTTGGAGGTAAAAAGACACAATTGTCCCAATTCATCAAGCTTCATTGGCATTTAAGGAATGCTAAATAGCACTTAAGGCATGTTAACATGACATGCAATAAATACTGCCTGAGCGGGCACTTTAGCATGCTTTAAGCAGAATTTAAGATGCTGCTAGGAGCTTGATGAATTAGGGCCAACGTGTATCATTTAGAAGATAAGCCCTCAATGAATCACATTGGCTCACAGTTAAGTCCACATCCAGTCTTCATTGACCTTCTATTACATAAGTGTCAGTATTTGCAGAGATGCTTTATAGTTTGTATTTGAAGGGTCATTCCACCTTCTATTTCGGTTGTTGGCTAGATGCTCGTGTGTTGAGTTACCCTTCTCCGGTGCCGGTATTCCTGCATGTGATTTATCAGGTCCTCCAGCCTCCCCAACTACCACAATGGGCAGCAGGAGGAGCAAGATGTCACTTAAGGGGAAGGAACCTTACAATACAATACGGAGATCCCACTAGTGAAGTCGCCAACAGAAAATGGAGCCAGTTGGTTATTTAGCTCACTAGCGTCCAATCAGAACGGGCGCCACTTTACGGTGGAGTGACCTTTCCATGTGTGAAAGTCATTTTATATGTATATCTGTCTTTATACCAGTGTATGTATGTACACACGCTGTTTTTATTGCACCAGCAACTATTGAAAGTGAAGAGTTCCTAATTATGAGTGCTCCCGCCAGACCAGTGGAGGGTGCACATGGCAGCTGAAGCGGGAGACCGGTGGTCCGGCATGTCGGTGTGCAGTGTACAAATAAAGCTGTGACAATCTGAAGACAGGCGATCACATGACTCGGTGTGATACGCCTATCACTGCGCAGGAGCTTCCATATTTGTACCTGTATATTACTTAGTATCTAGGCTTGTGTGCCAGCCATGCTGTGTGCCAAATTACCCTTGTAAATAAAATACGTCTGTAAAAACAGGATGCACGCATGCGGCTTTTGTTATTTCCTGTACTGGAGGACCCTGACAAGTTGCTCGGTAACCCTCGGTAACCCCATGTAGTCTCAGCTCATTAGGACCCTGAATCATCAAACAACAACAGCATAGAAGGCATGCTAAATAGCAATGAAGGCAGGCTAAGCTGACATACTGTCTGGGAGGCCACTTTTGCATGCCCTAAAGTGTATATTTAGAAAAAACGTTTAGTATTTTAGTTTTGTACAAAGTAGGGCGTGTTTCATTAATACCCGTTGACTTGTTTTTGGCTCAGTACCATTGTAGAATTTGCATTTTACTTCCAGACCCGGAGATGCAACAAGAAGCAGGAAGAAATCTCTAGGAAGTGAAGGGAATGCCGCTCACTTTCTGGAGATGTGAAAAACAGGCAGTTGTCACCATTTTGTCACCATTCTTGTACTATTGTGATGTGTCACCTGCACGCCTTACAGCGATTGGACCTTGATTAATAGTCGTGGTGATTGCACGGATGGCACCGTGTTTTCCAAGTCATAGAAAACGGAGACAGTGGCGTCACAAGGGCGGTGCGGCCCGCAATCGGGTAACACCATTGGAGGGGTGACACCAAAATGACTGACAGTCATTTTGGTGTCACCCCCTCTAAAAGGTTGGGCACTCGATCATGGACTGGGAGCCCAACAGTGCCAGGAGAGAGGAGGGGACCCGGCGGCATACCTCATCCCACCGGGTGAACATCCCCTTCTCTCTCTGCCGGCGTCCATCACCAAGATGGACCATGTGCGATGACATCATCGCGCACACGCGTGGTGACGTCACGTGCATGCGCAATGACGCCACGGCGGGGTGTCATCCGGTCTCCACTCCGGGTGACACCCAGCCGTGGGACGCCCCTGGGTGGAGATCACCAGCACTCGGTCAGAAGCATTAGATTCCTTTGCAGGTCACAAGCGTCATTTAGCCGACGTTTCTGGGCCACGCAGTTTTGACTGAGTGCTGGTGATCTCCGTCTTCTACCTCTCTTGTTCTGTCACATTTTGGATTTCCCACCACTTACTGCCTCGGTGGCAGTAGCCACTAGAACACACAGAGGAGGCGAATCTCTTCAACCGGGACACATACCACAATAATACCTGACAGAGGGTCTAACCTTTCCCCACTCTATCCAAAACCAAAAAAGATGTAAAAGGTTTGGCCTGTACGTACACTTCAATGTCCTGTAACTTGAAGCTTGATGAAACATAGCTCATGTTGTTTGTTGGTGGTGAGGTAACCTTTATCCAAATTCTCAGCATTCAGTACTCAGAACACCCTCATCATACAACTCCCAACTACAAACACGTACAAGGAAATACAACTCTGCGTGAAGAAATTGTTAGTCTAGACAAGAGCACCTGGATATGCAGCGATTTACAAAGAACATAAAGTAAGGCTGTCGGTGTTCTGCTTCAAATATATCTAACCCCCCCCCCAAAAAAATACATATACTGTATATACATATATATTTCCTGACACTATTCATGGCAGCATAGAATGGGTATGGCTCCGCCCCCAGCCCATTGTATGCTGCCATGTACTGGCATCAGGAAAGGAAAATTACCGAAAACACATGTGCCTTTGTTCATCTCCATTATGTGGTGAATTGATGGGATTGATGTTGGCTATGTGTTTAGATGAAGCACTGAGATCTGCTGGAGGAACGCTGAATTAAGTTTGACTTGCTTAGCAGAATATTGCATGTATATAGGAATACAGCATTGTGCAGAAAACAACAGATAAAAGAACTTACCATAGATAAGCATGCATATAGAAAACTAACATTGCACTACAGCGCCATCTACAGCTCAGAAGACAAATCACAGTCAGTAGTAGAATCAGTACAGATCAGAAGATGTTGTTGCATTTCTAGTAGTTTACACAATGAAGATAAGGTTCTTTGTACTTTCTATTAAGCTCACGGGGAGAATTCATTTCTGGTAACTTTCTGCAAATGCTCTAAGCCTGAAAAGAAAAAGAAAAGGAATGCAGCCACCACAAGGACTGATATATGACCATATGTGACATTTTAGTTTTTTGGGTTTAGATACATTTGAATGTTACAGCACTACAATTAAGCACAGGTTTTAAAGAAGTACTTCAGGTAATTTTTGTATTAACCCTTGCAGCGGGGCTGCCCCCTCACTACAAGAGCCAACTGCTTGTTTTGGTCTAGGGAGGAATAAAAAAATGTATACTCACCCGAACCTCGGAGGAGGCCAACTGTGACAGTGCTCCCAACAGCCTCTCTCCTCCTGGTATGTCCCTCAGCGTCCTCATGTCCAATGCACAGTGTATAGGACATGAGGACTCGAGGATACTTAGACCGCTGCAGCGGAGGGGGAGAGAGGCTCCAGGGACCGGGTCTAGGAGCAAGCCGGCTCTGAGTTTCCTGTGAGTATATCTTTGTTATTTTTTCACCTAGATGCAAACGAGCACTTAACCCTTGCAGTGCGTAGATAGCCCCAGTGAAAGGGTTAATAAAAGTGTTGCCCCGGAGTTCTGCTTTAAGCACATAGGGAAACTGCACTTCTGGCAACGTCAACTTTCTGCAAAGGTTCTTACCCTGAAAAGAAAACTAATGCAGCCATCACATCTGAGGACTGATATAATGCAGTATGTGACATTTTTGTTTTTGGGTTCCGATACATTTGAATGTTACATTTAGAGCTCAGGTATTAAATTCTTATCTGCAGCATCCAGATCACAGAGCACTGTCCTGACCTCCTGATTCCATGCAGCCTTCTGCTATAGCTACCTACGGTACCTTCATATTTTCTTGCTCTAGGTACCTGCAGTCATCCGGTGCTGGATGTCTAATACCAGCGGTTGAAATTCGGCTCTATAGAGGACTAAACTGAAGCCGGGGAAGGATTTCTGCTGAGGCAGAGTGTCACCTTGTGGTTAAAACATGTAAAGCAATCAATGAATCAAAGACCAGCAACTCACTTCCGGTTTATTTTGCCCAGATACAAGCTGTCTGGGCAGATGACAATTTTGCTCTCATGTGTTCACCTGCATTGCTCATTGAAGCAAATATATGCAAATTAATATACAGGAAATGCACTTATATGACCTAAGGCAGGGGTGGGCAACTCTGGGCCTCCAGCTGTTGTGGAACTACAAGTCCCATGAGGCATTGCAACACTGACAGTTACAGGCATGACTCCCAGAGGCAGAGGCATGTTGGAATTTGTAGTTAGAGCACAGCTAGAGTTGCCCACCCCTGACCGAAAGAAATTAAAACACATAGGGACCTATTGATACACAGTTTGCTAATCCCTGTGAATGTTCACTCTATGCAAATGAAGGCAAATCTAACATTCTTAGTATATTTTCTTTTCAGGTGTAATGTAATAACACATTGTGGCCACTTGGTGGAGCTGAGGAGCATAGGAAAGAAGCATTTATTTCCTGTGCTCCTCAGCTCCATCAAGTGGCCATAATGTAGTATTATCCTAATATCACATTCAACCTGAAAAAAACGACCATAAACGTTCCTTTTTGCCTCAATTTGCACAACACAGCGAACAGTTCTGTGAATTGTTTATAAATAGACCCTATAAACACTAGATGACCTAGTTTCATACACAATGCATGAATGTAAACTATTATTATTATTATCATACAAAATGTGTATAGCGCCAACAGTTTGCGCACCACTTTACAATATAAGGAAGACATTACAATCACAATACAATTCAAGACAAGATGGTAAGGAGGGCCCTGCCCCTGAGAGCTTACAATCTAATAGTAATGCAAGTGAGAAAACACTGCAAGCTATTTAATTGCTAGAGGGTAAAGCTGAACAAGCAAGTGTACATGATGCCGTTTTTACTAAATTGTCTGTCCCGGGAAGGACTACAATCTCATATTTTGTTTACAAATTAGTATTGGGATTGTAGTCCATCACGGGAGTGAGGTTGGAGCGGTGACTACTTTACAACACACGCAGGGACCATCATGGGGAGCAAAAGTAGCCCCCTCCAGAAGGAAGGACAGCACCAATTCAGAGATGATTGGAGGATCTACAGCCGAGTGATACACACATAACCTTATGAAAGGGGGCACCCAGATTCCTATAAGCCCTCCTGCCTGCAGACCTCCACAACCACCAGGCCAGGTTACAGTTGCCTTGTTAGGGTTGCCACCATTTGTTCAAGTGAAACTCGAACACTCTAGCAACACGCGGACATCTTTTGGGGGAGAATGAGTAGCGGCTTATTCATATGTAAATAGCGCCGCCCATTAATATGTAAATATCCCAGCTGAGACTATTTTGAGTGGGGGGCCAGTAGCTCCTATCTAATTTTGGTTACCCCTGTCTGCCTGACATCTTGGCACAGCTTTTAAAACCCGGACTGTCTGGGTGAATCCTGGACAGGTGGCAATCCTAGCCCTTGTCCTCATCAACAAGCTGCTTTGCCATGTGGGCTGGTATAGTGCAGGGAAGGAGGGGGGCACACAATTGTCACCGTCCCCCCTTTCCTGCTATGCCAGGTCGCTGCTCAGATCGAGGGTTTTGTAAGTGAGTTGGTGCGGGACCCCACACTTTTTTTTTTTCCTGAAGCCCCCCCCCCCCCTAAAATTCCTACCAGACCTAAAGAGTCTGGTAAGAATTTTTTTTGGGGGGGACTCCATACTGTTTTTTTTTACCTGAACAACACAGTTCATTCCTAATGGCATTCAGACACATCAAAAACAAAGACTTGTCTCCAGGGTGACGGATCTGATGGAATCACAGTACAGAAGGAAGATGTACTTTGTATCAAAATTTGGATACATTGGAATTCGTTATTGTTGCCATTTGGAAGTTCAGATGTCCCCGAATCTCGAATATCCAAAATTAAAGAAATTCATGATCCAAATTTCAATTCAGAACGACCTGGAACTCACGTCTATTGTTGGTAGATCTAAATGAGATTGTACCGTCAGATTATAACCTGAAAACCTTCACCCCCATTCTGTTGTATATCTCCCAGTGCAAAGGATACCGGGGATCCCCCCTCCCCCCATTAAAAATGATTCAGTCCAGAACCTATTTTTGTTAGTGTACGCACTAACGCACGTGAACACGCTGACCTCACAACGTGTCCCGCGATTGATCTCCATCAGGTCAGGGGCGATAGTGTGCCGAGACTATGAAGTACAATCAGAGAGCGAGACCAAAAGAAGCAGATGGTCTTGGCAAGGTGACAACAAGAGCTCGTATGAAATGTCACACACACACAATTCATGGGGAGTCAGGTGATGCCGGATGAACAATGGATGATTGAACAGGAGCAGGGGGAAGGTGGGCGCCGGGCCATCTCTTCCTGTGGAAAGACGCGTGTTGGTAATACGTCGGAAAAGACGGCGGTTTCGCATCTGACGCGGTTTGCTTCATGTGGCTCCAAGTTTTCTTTCACAAGTAAATCTTCTCTATCACAAGCCCCAGTTTGAGTGCAATTAATCCGCTCACGCCGGCTTAGCTTAGGGGAGCGGACGCATGTCAGTAAATATTAGTCGAGCCCTTATCGTGGACAGATCAAAGAGAACCTGTCGTGTGAAGAATATCTGATGTTGGCTGTCTTCAGATGTTGTTGCTTTCCTAGCAGTCATGCTGATCCTCCGTCTTCAGTGTTTGGCAAGTCACTGAGCAGAATAAAAATTACGACAACCGAGGGACCATTACACCATAATGCAGTGCGCTGCGACTTGGCCGCCATTCACATGTTTTCTGAACGTAAGACCTCATTACATCTGGGCGCCTTGTTGTGTGTTTCCCGAAATGCGTCAATGTTCATCATAAAAAATCATGCTTTTGCCTGAGGAAGGGGATCCTCTGTGACCCCGAAACGTTTGTTGCTATTTATTATGCGGCACGTCAATAAATAGACGTTTGCTTATGGAGTGCCGGTGTCTTTATCTTTACTAATGTTCATCATAAGCCCCCACAACTGGGTGTTTTTTTGCATGTTTTCATAAACGCGTCAACGTTCAACATAAGACCAACATTATACCTGGGTGTTTTGTTGCATTATCTAGCCCTTTCCTCCCCAGTCTGACTGTCCCGCCCCTTTTTATTCATTAGATTTCAGTTCTTTCAATCATGGAGGCTCAGCATCACATGTAGGTGCGCTCTGCCTGCCTAGGATCGCCCTTTGTTTGACTGGCACTTAGCCATCAAGGCATTTTCTTATTTGCATAACTCCTCCCAAGAGCCAGCCCACTGCTTGCATCTGGGCTGAGGGTTCTTGAGAGCAGTACTGAGGCAAGGTGCTGTGATGTTTTTAGGAAGCTATGCACAGCACTCTGCTGGCCCCTCCCACCAGCCATGATCTGCCTGCCTTGCATAAACAAGCACAGGGACCCAGCGATGACATCACCGGGTCTAAGTAAGCTAAGTAATGAAAATGGAGAGGTATTTTTTACTTTGTTGATAAAGGGGAACAGAGCGGCCATAGAAAGCAAAATAAAAGCAGATTAAGCTTCGGACTTTGATAAATGAAGCTGAGTAAATGTTCTCCAGCGCTCCGCGGCTCTCAACGGTTCCCTTTCATTTGTACTAAGCTTTTAGCAAACAGACTGCCGGGTCACACCGACCAGACGGGGAAGTCGCGTCGCTCAGACGGCTCCCATTGAAAGGACGCATGTTGTTTGAAGTAGCACTCTGATCAAACACGGGAGGTCACAGCGACTTGAATGGAGAAGTCAACAAAGTAAAAGTCTGCAGATATGACAGGCCCCAGCCTGCCCAGAGAGCCGGGTCACTGCCGGGCCACAGAAATATACCCCCCAAGAGCCTGGACCACCATCCGCCTGACCACCCGGACCGTCACTCTCCTCGGCATCAGATCTAATGAAAAGAATACTAAAAGAAAAGAAAAGCCGACTTGAAATATTTCACAATACAAAAATCAGCAATTTACTGACAATGTAACACTTTCAGTATTCGTACATCTCTAGAGATAACTATAGTACTAGTGTATAAATCTGCCCAGCATATAGCAGGGCCAATGCCATTCGCACAGTACTACTACCGCCACTACATGGAGCAGAGGAAATTCCTATGCTCCTCAGCACCATCTAGTGGTGGTAGTGATGCTCCTCAGCTCCATCTACTGGTGGTAGTGACACTCCTCAGCTCCATCTAGTGGTGGCAGTGACATGCCTCAGCTCCATCTAGTGGTGGTAGTGATGCTCCTCAGCTCCATCTAGTGGTGGCAGTGATGCTCCTCAGCTCCATCCAGTGGTGGTAGTGATGCTCATCAGCTCCATCTAGTGGTGGTAGTGATGCTCCTCAGCTCCATCTAGTGGTGGTAGTGATGCTCCTCAGCTCCATCTAGTGGTGGTAGTGATGCTCCTCAGCTCCATCTAGTGGTGGTAGTGATGCTCCTCAGCTCCATCTAGTGGTAGCAGTGATGCTCAGCCCCGCATATAGCTGCACTAGACGGTGCTGAGAAGCAGAGGAATTTTGTAGTAATGCTCCTCAGCTCCATCTAGTGGTGGTAGTGATGCTCCTCAGCTCCATCTACTGGTGGTAGTGATGCTCCTCAGCTCCATCTAGTGGTAGTAGTGATGCTCCTCAGCTCCATCCAGTGATGGAAGTGCCATACACTGCCCAGCTATACACTGAGTGGAAGATTTATAAATCAGATTGGTAAATATAATCATGGCCCCGCTTTTCTATCATGTCAGATATTTTTTTGCCTTGACTATTAAAGACCCTGTAAAAAAATGAACTCTAGGCAAACAGCTGAATACAGACATGGGAGCGGAGACCGGGTGACACCCCCTCACCTCAGCAACATCAGCACACATTTGCGTGACGTCACCACGCTCGTGTGCAATGACATCATCGCACATGCCTGGCCAACAAATTGACGCCTGCCGGCGGCCATCTTGGTGATGAGCGCCAGCAGAGAGAGGAGGGGCCGTTCACCCGGCGGGATGAGGTACGCCGCCGGGTCCCCTCCTCTCTCCTGACACTGTCAGGCTCTCAGTCCATGACCGAGTGCCCGACTTTTTCGAGGGGGTGACACCAAACTGACTGTCAGTCAGTTTGGTGTCACACCTCCAATGGTGTCACCCGGGTACGGGCCGCACCCCTGCTCCCCTCTCGTGACGCCACTGTCTAGGTCACCTCCCCGCCCCCCAGCCTGTAACCAAACAGTTAAGGAGCAGCGAAAAACTGATGAGTTCATCTCTCTGCTCTCTCCTTTTGTCAGCATGTTCCTTGTGAGCACATATGAATGCAGGACATCTGATTGTCCCCAAATACTAACCCCTTCCTCTCCCAGTCTGAGTTCTGCTGCACATGGGATTAGAGAAGAATTAGATCACGTGACCCGGGTATTTATTCTGGTTGCATTTGAAACAAATTTAAAACATGATCTGCCGGGAGTTTCATACATGGTAATCCGTTCTGTGAAAAGGAAGAACTGATTACCAGGGAAACACACCGTCCAATACAACACACGGCATGAATACAAAGTGGAAGTTGCAGCCCCAGTCTTGCTGCTTTCTGTGGAAACAATGAGGAGCAGAACTATAGGGAGCTCAGCACTGACGTCACTCAACAGCCCAGCAACATTACACTGTATACTGTATCCTTATATAACAATGTCAACCGGTTACAATTGGACAATTCGTGGGCTCGGGTCACTAAACACCAGTTACTGTATAAATACCCCGATACCATTACACAGCCCCGGGGGAACCGCGGAGGACTATTTATTTTTTTACCGTTGTCGCTACTAGGACCAAAAAATTCAGAGTTGTCACTGGAACAGGAAAAGACGGGAAATCTTCAGATGGCAATATCTGTTCGGGTGACTAATCAGAAAAGATTTCCCATAGGCCCCAATCTCACCTGCGAATACTCCGTGGGGCTTTCTATGATCCTCTACGGGCTGGAGGTGCAGCATAACCCAATAGCAGCTGTCATCCCCCACAGCTGATCACAAGCACAGCCCACAAGTATAGAGAGTTATCTGCTGTTCCCAGCACAATATAGTTGCCCACTGCTTAACCTTCTCCCCTGTACAATATAGTTGCCCACTGCTTAACCTTCTCCCCAGCACAATATAGTGCCCACTGCTTAACCTCCTCCCCAGCACAATATAGTGCCCACTGCTTAACCTTCTCCCCAGCACAATATAGTTGCCTACTGCTTAACCTTCTCCCCAGGACAATATAGTTGCCCACTGCTTAACCTTCTCCCCAGTACAATATAGTTGCCCACTGCTTAACCTTCTCCCCAGTACAATATAGTTGCACACTGCTTAACCTTCTCCCCAGTACAATATAGTTGCCCACTGCTTAACCTTCTCCCCAGTATAATATAGTTGCCCACTGCTTAACCTTCTCCCCAGCACAATATCTCAATGAGAAGTTTTTGTGTGTGGTGTTCAGCTTTAATTTCTGTATCCAAAACAAAAACAAAAACAAAAAGCCTTGTCTTCCAATATACTTTATGATGTCAGACCCCTTGTTACATTTTGACTACCTGCTGATACCTTTTGCAGCCAAGAGCCGAATTAACCACTTCCCTGCCAAATTACAGGTTTTACTGCTAGCAGAAGCCATGAGGATGGAAGCCGGTGAATGTCATAAACTCTCCAAGCTTGTAGTTATGATAATCACAGGTTTGCGTTCTCTCCCCGCCTGCGACCTGTACAATGGATTGCAGCGAGCCCTGGCACTGCAGTCCCCTCTGTGGGAGTCCTCAGACCAGCCCTGCCACTTGGCGGGCCTATTGTCCAAAGGATTTCGGTTTCCAATAGAAGCAGAAGGTCACGTGATGCAAACAGTGCAGAGGAGAGCGGAGAGAGAAGAGAAAGGAGACAGATTGAGTTACACCAGAGGAGTTATACATTGAACGCTTTTAATCTGCTAAGAGGATCTCAGCTGCACTTTCATGTTCGACAACACTTCTCGCCAGCTATCAGAGTGAGAATTACCTGGGCTGGGACAGAAGGTGAGCGCACTTGGAACTTTCACTGCAGCAGAGACAGAGAAAAGTTTGGCGAGATGTTCTGCAGAGAGGGGGAAGAGGGGGCACAAAGTATAACAGTGTTTCAATTAGGGCCCATTCACGTCACATCGAAATGTGCTTCAAAATGCTGGTGTGCTGCAGTAGACATGTAAGCTGCGGAAATATTCGGTTCGATTCGTATATATCGTGATTCGGATCCGAAATTCAATTCGGTTCGGGTTTTGGATTCGGACGAAATCCAAATTTTTGTTAGTTTCGGATGAGTTTACGAATATTCGTTGCAGATACCACAGAAAACCCTATACAGATATTAATACTAAAGCAGAATCTCCTAGACCCGAATGCCAATTTCCGAATTGCATTTGGGAGCTCCCGAGTGCCATTCGGGTCTGGGAGTCTCGGGTTTAGTAATATATGTATATCGCTTCCAGACACGAATGGCATTCAGGAGCTCCTGAATGCAACTCTGAAATATCCCGAATGCCATTCTGGTCTAGGAGCCAGTATTATATGTATATACTGTATATGGCTCCCATGTTGCCATGGGAGCCAACGAAAATTTGTGTTCAGACCTATTCGGATGCATTAAACCGAAAAATACATCTGATTGGCCAGAAGTGTCACATGTCCGATTCAGTTTCGTTTTTACATGAAATTCCGACAGGATCCAAAATTCAGAAACGGAAATTCGGATTTGGACGCATTCGGATGCATCGGGATTTGGACATTCGGATGTGTCCGAATTTCTGAGAATTCGTCCGAATTTTGATTTGGAACGAAACCAATCGCACATGTCTGTGCTGCAGTGGGCATGGCGCCCACTGCAGCACAGACATGTGCGATTGGTTTCGTTCCAAATCAAAATTCGGACGAATTCTCAGAAATTCGGACACATCCGGCACACAAGTAGTTTTCTGAACGAACTTTCGTAACAAAGATCTTTCCTTCCCACCCGATAATGCCAATTGACAAATGATCGAAATTTCGTTTCATTTTTAACCTTTGATTTCGGAATGATTGGAGTTTCCGGAACGAAAACCACATTAGAACTTTGCTTGTTCAAGAAAAAAATTCCATCCTGCTCCTCCAACTTTTTTTGTCACTGCGGTCAAAATTGATCATCAACTTGACCCCATTAACTAATAGAAAGTCGAATGAAAGTTATTTTGTACGAAAGTTCTTTCAAATATCTAATCAGTGTATGGAGAGCTTTAGTAATAACATTTTTAAATCAATATTAATAAATGCCTCAGTACAGGTTTGGAGGTTCAGCGTGGTTGGGGAGGTTATTAGAAGCTCTTCACAAGGTCATTTTACCCAAAACTGATATTTGAGTGTTTGGTGGATGTTGGAGAGCTCAGTTCCAGGTCTCTTTTATAAGACGCTCCCACTCTTCTGGTTGAATTTATTTATTTGATACTATGGAGATACTATGGAGATTGTAGCAGGAGGAACGGTAACACACAAAGGTGGGTGCAACAACAACAATGGGTGCAAACAATCAAATCTTCAAGGTGGACAGGAACAGAGTTAGCAATTACAGCAGGAAGATCTCGCCATTGGTGTATCCAAGAAATATAGGAAACCAGGGGAGGCCTCAGCCCACCAGGCTCCACCTATAGCTTATACATCATTTTTTGGGAAGGTGATTGTCCATTTTCCTGAAATTTCTTTGCTTGGGTTTTCTTTTCAATATTTTTTATTGAGTTTTCCAAGGAAATCTAACATTGCCTATCAGTGGCGGAACAATCACCATAGCGACCCAGGTGGCCGCTATGAGGCCCGGGGCACAGGGGGCCCCGCCAGGACATTCCCCCTGATGCTGTGCGGGCCGTCTGGGGCGCTATGGCATCTCAGGCTGCTGGCTGTCACTGGCAGCTGTGAGGAGGAATACGCCGCTGTTCACATCACTGACAACCTGTCAGTGATCTGTGCAGCGCCACGTTCCTCCTCACAGCTGCTGCCGAGTCAGTGACAGCCAGCAGCTGTGGAGGAGGAGGCTGGGCCCAGTGTCGGCAGCGTGGGGGGAGGCGGGGCCCGGCGATGGAGGAGGCTGGGCCCAGTGACGGAGGAGGAGGAGGTGGAGACCGATTAGGGCTGGCAGGGATTTGATCAGCCCACCTGAGACCCTGCAGAGCCCACCATAGAGATTCTATGGTGGGCTCTGCAGGGTCATTCTGAGGGGGGTTGTTTGGGATCTCAGGTGGGCATAACTAGAAATCCCAGGGCCCCATGCAAAATTTTGCTATGGGGCCCTGTGATTTCTAGTTACGCCCCTGTTCCATATGTAGGAAAACAATGTGACTACATTGCCTACTAACAGTATAAATATGTGGCACACTGTGGCAGTTTAGATTTTCACACAGATTGGCCTATTCTGTGGGTCTCCACAGTCATATAATATCGATACTTTGGCTGGTCATGAGTGGGCATTAGGAACCTTTTGCCCCATTGCCCTTACATGGAAGATCCAGAGAATGACATAATGCCAGAGCAGTTACATTAAGAGGAAATGTAGGAAAGAAGAAGAAAATGATAAAGTATTGAGGGTTAGGTGTGGGGTGGATGAGAAAAGTTCGCTTTGTTTTTTAAACATGAACATGATCAGGAGAGGGCTTAATATTAACAGAAGCATCATCTCTCATTGCAGGTCAGCTGACCCCCGGCAAGGCCAAAGAATGAGCCTGAGTAAGTAGACACGTTCTGAATTCTTTCCATTGTTCACTAAGGAGTATATGATAATGCAGAGCCAAATACAGTGATAATGTGCGTACTGTAGTAGCTGATAGCAGCCAATCAGATTGCATCTCTCACCTCAATGGACTGCAATAAATCTGGTTGCTGTGGGTTACTGCTCTTTGCACATTCATTGCATTTTGAATTGCTTTATTAAATTGGGTGGCAGTCCATTCAATATGCAAAGGGCCATATCTATACATAGTCATCATATGTGGTGGAAAAGTGTTAAAGCTTTTCCCACAAATTCCAATCTAATTACACAAATCATTTTATTATCTACCAACAATTGTGTAGCGTGAGGGCCTGCCCGGAAAGATTTCAATTGAATTGTTTAGGTTGGCCCTCTCACTACTTTGTTTGCAAATGCGAAGGTGATTGTAAAAAGATTGTACAATCAGACTGTAGCTTCTGTGGTCAGCCTAAAGCAGCCTTTCAACACAGAGGAATCCTGGAAAGAACTCTCAGATCTTGGGGAACCCCTGCTAATAATTACTATATCTACAGCTCATTAGCTTGGTAGTCAGTAGGAAGAATGCTCCTTACATTGGTGGTCAGTGGGACGAATGCTCCTCACGTTGGTGGTTCAAAGGAAGAATGCCTTTTACATTGATTGTCAGTGGAAAGAATGACCCCTATATTGGTGGTCAGTGGGAAGAATGCTCCTTACATTGGTGGTCAGTGGGGAAGAATGCTCCTTACATTGGTGGTCAGTGGGAAGAATGTCCCTTACATTGGGGGTCAGAGGGAAGAATGCTCCTTACATTGGAGGTCAGTGGGAAGAATGCTCCTTACATTGGAGGTCAGTGGGAAGAATGCTCCTTACATTGGAGGTCAGTGGGAAGAATGCTCCTTACATTGATGGTCAGTAGGGAGTGTAGGAACCTTGGAAGGAACCCTAGAGTTTCACGGAACCCTGGTTGGAAAGGCTGGCTTTGAGTGTATAGTAATCCTAAAAATAAACTTATATTATTGCTCCCTTTTGGTCTGTCAAATATGCCATTGTAAGTTTTGTTGTAAAGATTCAATAAGTCCAAAAAAAATACCAGTTGATCCTGCCAAAAATACAGTGAGCCGATAACTTCCTGTACACTCTGCTTGTGCTGGACTGAAATCCCAAGCAGTGTTAATAGCCATGCTTTGTTCTCCTCTGTGAACTACAGAACACCCCCTCCATAGATTCAGTATAGTGAGTAAGCATTGTTACTAGGGATGCACTGATACCGTTTTTCCAGTATCGAGTACTGATATTTTTTTTCCGGTACTCACTGATACCAAATACCGAAAGTCCCATTAAGGAATTCAGGCGGCGTGTAATGCTCGCCACCTGGCTTCCTGATTAGCCGGGCGGCATGTAAAGACTCGCCACCCGGCTTCCCGATTAGCAGGGAAGCTGTCTCCATGCTCCCTCGCCACCAGGCTTTCTGGCCAATCAGGGAGCCCGGCACTGTGTAATGAAGTGTTGCCCGTTTCCTGATTGGTCGAGAAGCTGGCCAATTAGGAAGTCGAGCAACGGGTCATTACACGGCGCCTGGCTTCCTGATTGGCCGGGAAGCCAGCAACATGCTTTCTGGCCAATCAGAAAGTCGGGGGGCCAGATTGTCACGCTGCCCGGCTTCCTCATTGGCCGCGAAGCCGGTACCACGCTCCTTCGTCACAAGTGACGAGGGAGCATGGAGCCGGCTTCCCGGCCAATCAGGAAGCTGGGCAGCATGTAATGACTCTCTGCCCGGCTGCCTAATACCGGAAGCTCACGTATCGGGCCAGGCATCGGAGCATTTGGGAAAGTACGAGTATTCGCCCAAATACTCGGCATTGGCACCGATACCGATATTAGTATCGGTGCATCCCTAATTGTTACCCTAGGAAAGGAAGTTTTTGTGACAAGATCACCAGGTGAAAATAGGAAAATCAATGCAGTCACCACACCTAAGAACTGGTTAGCTTCAATACATGGATTTTGTTGGGTTTAAATACAACGTAAGCCTAATTTCTAGCAGACATGCCTGAATGTTATCAGCCTCAGAACTTGAGATTGTGTTGCATTCATGAAATAGATTTTTATATTCTAACCTGATTTAGAAAGGTGACAGCTGAAATCTCATTGGTATCCAGTACATAAGAACATAGGCAGATAGTAGGACTTCATATATCAAAGTCTTATCATATGGCTTACCAAGATTCTTCTCTCCGGAAGGGGTGTCATTGCCAAGCACGCCAATCGTCACCTGGGGAAACTACAGCACTCCTAAAAGAAGATGTTCTATCACCCCCTTGTGCCTACCCGCTGTGCCACTATCGCAAACCACCAGCATGGTAGTAAGTATGATGCCATTATTGTTATATTGTGCGCTGTACCCATGTGCATGAATGGCACTGCAGATAGGAAACATTTTTACCAGGAAACTATATTGGTTTTGGGTCGGCCTTGAAGCCCAACTTCAGTTTCAGAATTTCTAGGACTCTAAGGGCATGGGTCAATGGGAAAATGCAGCAAGATTTCAGGTGCATTCAGCATGCATTTGACATCAGTTTGAGACACTTCTGAGACCATTCATAGGCCAATATTGACATTTGACCTGCAGTTGACTTCCTTCTGACTTTCATTTGATCTAACCTGCTTCTAAGCTGCATCAACCTGCTTTTGCGTTACCATGTACTTGTAATGGGAAGAGAAGCAGTGCAAATTTAAATTCCACACTGCACAAATTTTCATCAACATGAGATCTGAAATTCCAGCTCGTGTCTTGCATTGTCACCTTCTCGATGCATGTCAATGATTAATTGAGTGCCCATCACTGACCTTCTGGGCTGGATGATGCCCAGCATCACCCAGCTCTTTTCAACACAGCTCGGCTTTCATGAACACACACCGCCTGTATGTGACATCATGATGCCGGCATTACAATAAACATATCTCACCTTTTGGATAATGGAACCACATAGGAAGAGCATTGCCTGTTAGGACATGTAGTACCTGAGCAGCGACATCTGTCACTAGCGTGCAACAAGTGGGTGCTGCTTATCCTCGCTCACAGCCCCACCAACTAAAGGATCCTGATGGCATGTAAAAGATCACGATTGCAACTTTTTTGAGTAAATTTAGTATTTAAGGGGCCCTGCGGTAGAATCAGGGCATGTGACTTTGCACTTTGTTGGAGTTGGGCTGTTAGTTCAGATTTTTTATAAGGTATATATGTGCCTTTGGGTGCACACATGAATGAGGATTCCCAGGGCACTATGGGTTTTGTAAAGGAAGGCACACCACGTGCTCTCTCAGATCCCCTGTAATTTTATTCATTAATTCAGACCTCAGTTGTTGCTTAAGGGGATAGAAAGCGATATTGTATTTGTTTGTGCATGACAAACTTTTACCCTGCC
Source organism: Nanorana parkeri (assembly GCF_000935625.1). Classification (NCBI taxonomy): domain Eukaryota; kingdom Metazoa; phylum Chordata; class Amphibia; order Anura; family Dicroglossidae; genus Nanorana; species Nanorana parkeri. The sequence continues at coordinate 2,138,618 of NW_017306324.1, forward strand.
GCCCGGACATGTTTGCTTTGCTGCAGTTCCCTACTCGTATCAACCCCCTCCATCCCCCGGGTGTGAAGAGGAGGACGGTAAGCCTGGAGACAGTGCCTGCCCACCAACACAACCACCAGAGGGTCATCAACATGCAGCAAAGAGAGTATAGCCGGTGAGTAGCTGACAGGAAATCACCATAATAATGTAAACACTTAACTGGGAAAACTCCAACTAGGCCTCATCTAGGACCAGGCCTGTGTTGCCCATGGCAACCCATCAGACACTCCTGTTCATTTTCTGACCGGCACCGTAAACATAAAAATGAGTCTCAGACTGGGTGAAGGTATCACTTCCTGGCAATGCAAAGCACAAAAAAAGATCAATGCAGCTAACCACCAACATTGGTGGTCATTTAATCAGTAGTCGGCGTTTGCATTCATGCAGTTGGCCTTTTGCACTCAAAAGCTGCCTGAACGTGTTTGAAATTGCCTGAAAGTTTAATTTGTGTGGCCGGCCTTATACTTAGCCCCAAAACCTGAACCCCAACAGTTACAGAAACCAATGCAATTGTCTGTGTTTTTATACTGGCCTCTCTCCCACCCGTGCAGCCTGTTGCTCTTATTTCAACATTTATCTGATGTTTTGTACCTTAAAGAAGAACTATACTCACCTCTCCTCCAGCAATGTCACCTCTATGAGCTTCCTCACCAGTGCCGACATCTTTGCCCGTTCTTCTTCCATACAGGTACAGATGCACACCCTTGGACATAGACTGTCTGCATCCAAGGGCGTGCATCCAAAGACAGAAGTAGATAGAAAATGGTAAGGCTGGAGTTCTGCTTTAAATAAATTGTATAACAATTTTTCGATGTTCCTAGGTTCCACCAGGGCTGGAGGCGGCCATTTTATGGCACAGTGACAGAAAAGGAGGACTACAGGCAAGTAATATTTAGAATTTCCTAACAAGACTTCTCTTGAGCGTCTCCTCATTTCTGCTATACCCTTTTGATTTGGATTTGGCATTCTCCAACCCTGGAAAAATACAAAATGGCTCATTTAAAGTGGTGTTGGGTGCCTTCATCAGGTAACAGGTGTGCTACACTAGAATAAACTGTTTATGTTCCCTGCTCTCCCCCAATATGCTGTTGGAGCCCCAAGAAAGTCTTATTCTGCTTAACAGCAGACATCGCAGTGTCCTATCGAGGTATTAGTAGACATCTCATGGTGTCTGCTCTTGGTAAGCTTTGCTATAAAGCATATCCCTTCATACAAGCATATAATCTAACCTCAGAAATTATCTTCAGGTGCTGCCTTCCTAGTCCAGCACAGCTTACTTACTCATTTACTTTATTTCTATTCCTATTGGCTAGATTGGCCTTTGTCAACCAGGGTTTTATGGAACCCCCGGGGTTCCTTCAGAGGTTATTAAAGGTTCCTTGAGCAGTGTCTGGCTCTCAGATAATTAACCAACCAGTGACACCTATGATCTTTTTAGCCATCTGTAAGGGGGCAATCAACCCACTGACCACTAGTGATATGGATCATTTCCCTCCATGACCACCAATATAAGGGGTCCTTCTCCACTGACCACTAGTAATATGGATAATTTCCCCCCATGACCACCAATATAAGGGGTCCTTCTCCACTGACCACTAGTGATATGGATCATTTCCCCCCAATGACCACCAAAATAAGGGGTCCTTCTCCACTAACCAAAAATGTGCCAAACGCGCATTAACTTGAAAAAAGAAGCACGTTAAACCCGCAAAAATGATGCCGCCTTGGTTACCGTTTCCTTGGTAATGTATTTTACAGAAAGGAGATCCGACAACTGCTGAAGAAGCAGATGAGTGACAAGTGGGCTATAGACAGGGAGGCACTGACCAGCCAAAGCAAGGAACTGGAGGCTCTGAAAGAAGCTGACCGGCTAGCCATTGTTCAGGACCTGGAGCAGGAACGAACAAAAGCCTTATTCCTGACAAGATACAGGGATGAGAATAAACGGGTGAGTCAATACTCATCGCTGTTTCACTGCTTTAAGCCCAACTCCAGACAAATGTATTTTTTTATTGGGGCCCCCAGGAGGTAATAAGAGCAAAAATGCCGCTTTTGCTGCAATACTAACCTTTAAACCTGAGCTGTCCTCTGCTGTACTTCCTTTCCATGGGATGGCCTCAGTCTTTTTCTTCTAGGTTGAATGACACCCAGTGTAATGCAACCCAGAGTCTGAGGACACGCTGTTTCCTGGGCAACACCTTGGCATCCAGCAATTTCATTGTCGAGATGCAGAGAGCGGTTCTGACATCATCACCATTCTTTGCATCATTGATGGCCACCTAAGGGCCCATTCACACCAGATGCAGTGCATTCCGTCCCGATTCTGGCCAAAATGCACTGCCTTGCATTGCGGCCGGCTCACTTTTTGGTGGGGCAGGAGGGGGCGTGGCGGGCTATTGAAGTGAATGGCACCGTAGCCACGACCTCCAGCCGCAATGTGATTGGCTGCACAAGATCGCAAGGCACATTATGCCTGCAGTCCGGTCTAGTGCGATCAAAATAGCAGCATTTTGATCGCACCGGACCGCAGGCATAATGTGCCTTGCGATCACATGCGCCGATCGCGTTGCGGCTGGAGGATGTGGCCACGGTGCCATTCACCTCAATGGCCCACCACGCCCCCTCCTGCCCCACAAAAAAGTGAGCCGGCACAATGCAAGCCAGTGCGTTCTGGCCAGAACGCAGGGGCATCGTGAGGCCGGGTGTCACCCAGAGTGGAAACCAGGTAACACCCAGCCGTGATGTCATCGCACATGTGCGTGACATCATCGCGCATGCACAGCCATCTAATTGACACCTGCCGGCGGCCATCTTAGTGTACACCGGCAGAGAGGAGGGGACGTTCACCCGGCGGGATGAGGTGTCGCCGGTCCCCTTCTCTCTCCTGACACTGTCGGGCTCTCGGTCCATCACCGAGTGCCCGACTTTTTAGAGGAGGTGACACCAAAATCACTGTCATTTTGGTGTCACTCCTCCAATGGTGTCACGCGGGTGTGGCGCCACTGCCGGAACGCACTGTATCTGGTGTGAACAGGCCCTAAGATCCGAAGAGGATCCCAGACATAAGTGGTCTTAAGGTATTAGGAAAAATCTTTAAAAACCCAAAATGCATAATATACATGTGGTGGTCTTCCAGGGGCAATCGGAGGAAGTGGGAGGGAGACAAAAGTCTGGGGTTAGGCTTCATTATTTTATAGTATTAGAATAAAAATGGATTATTGGAGGCAATAAATCCTAACCATTTCATAAATCAGCCTGAAGAATTTTGGATATAAAACGCTTTTCTTAAATATTTGCAGTTAATGGAAAGCAGATGGCAAGAAAACCGGCTGACCCGATCTTTGGAGATACTAAAGGAGAGAGAACTTCAACAATTTAACCCAATTAACTGGAGTGGAACGCTGAAATAATACAAACTGGTCAGCAGCAAGCATAGTACGAATTGACTTTGAAAAAAATACTTTTGCTGTCTATATTAAAAAGAATCCCATGTTGCTAAAAACCCATTTTGGAAGAGTATTTGGGTTAATGAGAAATAAACTATTCAGCCCCCGAGACCTCATTTTACCAAGCAGCTAAATACAGTTGAAATGCGTATATGGAGACGTGAGGTTAAAACAAAAGTCCTTGACCTCCACTCCTGTGGCAGCATAGATTGGTTAAGAAGACACCCCCAAACCTGTTGAATGGACATTAAAGGGATAAGTGCACCTTCCCCTCCTCCACAGATGCATACTTATCTCCATCTGATAGCCACACTTCCCCTGCTTGGTTACATCTTCACTGTCCTGGTTACGTGTATGCATTAAAAGGAGAAGTATGGGGTCAGTGTTTTTCCCCATAGTTCTCCTTAGGGTAACGGGAGGACACAAACTAGCGTCCTCCCGTTACCCTAAGCTACAGCTCGCGGTATACTGAGACGCCGCAGCCGGAGCGGATCCCGACATCGATGTCGAGATCCGCCCAGCTGCGTGAGTGACAGCTGGCTCTGCCTATCTAGAGGCAGAGCCAGCTGTACCCGCCCCCTCCCCCGTCCGTTCCGCCAGTCAGCGCTGGCAGATCGGAGCGGGGAGAGGGGAATCCAGCCCCTCCCCCTGTCACGGCAGAGAGCCATGACAGGATCGAGAGGTGAGCGATCCCGGTATGTGTTCGCTCACCTCCCGATCTACTGAGCCGACCTGTGACAGTTTCATTGTCACAGGTCGGCTAGAACTATGAGGTGAGTGGAATTCACTCACCTCATAGTTCTCCTTTAATGCGCATAGACCTCTATGTGTTCTCTTTGGCAGTGTTCCAAGGCCAAAGAGGATTGGATATGCTCACATAAAAAGATCTATGGGGCTGTAATGTGCAGGCATAACCAGCACAGTGAGGACTTGTCGAGTATGGATAGCAAAACCATAGTCATTGGATTGAGGCAAGTATGCATCTGTGGAGGGTGGTTTTGGGTTAGACCAGGAGAAGGGGCAAAAAGGATAAAGTGCCTTTTGTTTTAAAGTGCACTTATCCTTTAAGAAATGGCAGCTCACTTGAGTGGTCAGACCTCTGCTCACTTGTCCTAAATGTTCCCCGGGAGCACAGGTCTCCCGCAGAAGAGCCAGAGGATGGTAGAGGGCTCATTGCAGGAACTCTTGTATTTAAGCCCACCTCAGGGCAAAACCCTAACAACCCTCTTCCCCCCAGAACAATTATAATCCAAAATTGAACATTCATTCCCAATCATGACTGGCTGTCATTGTTTTCAAACTGTCATTTTTGTCATCAAACTTAATTCAATCTAATTACAAATCAAATATGTGTGTATCGACAATAAAAAGATTATTCATGACACGGCCATGCTTAACCTTTACAGAAGTCAAAATTTGCATACAAATTGCTTCTGTCTCTGGATCCACCTATTGTTTGTAAGTGCAGTTTTTTTCTGAGGTAAACCTCCGATTAAACAGGTTTGCTTATCATACGCTGTTTGTCAGCCAGCTTGTATATTCGTTTTTCCGGCCCTTTAAAAGTGTGTAAGATCTTTATCTGGTTTTATTGCTTTTGCTGCTGCGTAGATTCACTCTATTTGTCTTGGTGACCATTATCATGGAGACAAAAGGTGATGGAAAATCCCGAAATTTTACAGTTGTCACCAGAACAAGAGGCGAGAAACCTTCACACTTAAACTGCGGATTTAATAACAAGACAAATGACCGAATCACGCTTTATGTTTAAAAGGCTTAAATACGTTTATTATCCTGAGATGAATAAATAGAGACAAAACAATTCTAGAAGGTAAGCGAGTCAAATAAAACAAGCGTAGAACATGCACAAGTTCCTTGTCTTCCGAGCCCTTTACTGACAAGTCCACAGGATCGGCGAGGGATTTCCTCCCAAAGCCCATTAAATTCAGATTTAGATTTTTGGCTCCAGAACATGACTTCAAACTCTGTCCTTTTGTTCAAGTATCGTTTTCACAAGATAATAAATCACAACTTTTTTTTTTCTGAAGCATTCCTCGGTATTTAATTTCTAAATGAACAGGTGAAACTCGAATAATTAGAATATCTTGCAAAAGTAATTGCAGTAAGTTCTGCAAAAGGGGCCCAAACCAAGTACTGAGTACATATGCATGCTTGTACTTTTCAGAGGTCCGATATTGTTCTATGTACAATCCTTGTTTTATTGATTGCATGTAATAATCTACTTTTTTGAGGTTGTGGATTTGGGGTTCTTGGGGTTTTCATGAGCTGTAAGCCATAATCATCACAATTATGACAAATCACGGCTTGAACTATCTTGCTTTGCATGTAATGAGTCTCTCTCATATATTAGTTTCACCTTTTAAGTTGCATTAGTGAAATAAATGAACTTTGCACGATATTCTAATTATTCGAGTTTCACCTGTATGTGATCATTTCTACTCTATGCTTCTAGGTGAAGCTGTGCTTTCCATATAAAGTGCAAACCAACAGGTTCCCTTTAATGCTGACCCCCACCCAGCTGTCTGGCAGGAAGAGAAACATCCAGTGCTTCCCGGGAACCCCTTCCTCCCATGTGACAGTGCAGGTGATAGATGACTGGACATTTAGGCACTTAGCGCTGATACATGGGGGCAGGAAGAAGTCTCCTCAGCTCCGTGTAAGGACCAAGTCACGACTTGAAAACCTACATGAGCTTCTCTTTGCACCCAATGGCTGAAAGGAGCACCAAGGGTGTTCATGAAAGGGAAGTATGTGATGCTGGGTAGGGACAGACTAAGTGAACCATTGCCATGCCGTGTGCGGGTAAAGCACAGGTTCCCTTTAGGGGCCTATGTCGAAGGGTTTTGGGCTTGTGTAGATGGGCTAATACATCTTGATCTCAGATACATTTCAATTGCACTTAAGATCAGTTTAAAAGGTGCCCATACACTGCGCGATTCTCGTACAAGAATCGCGGGAAATCCCGCGATCATACGAGAATCGTGCAGTGTATGGAAGGGGTGCGACCGTTTCTACTGTACGGTCGCACGTCTTCCGTCGAACCAGCATGCTAGAAAACCCGCCGGGAATCGTACGATTCTCGGCGAGTTAGTGGCCTGCTGGTTCGACAACTGCCGAACCGCCCAGGTGTGCGCACGCGCACACTGCCCGTTTGCAGTCATCGTAAGCCCGCCCCTCATTGCAGTCATCGCAAGCCTGCCCCTCAGGGGGGCGGCCTTGCGATGATCGCAAGTACGATCTGCCTGTCCAAGATGGGCAGATCGTACGTTTTTTAAAGTACTTTAGAACCCTCGCAAGACAAAAGTCTTGCGAGGGTTGTAAAGTGTATGGGCACCTTTAGACCAGTCTAAGGTCATTCATAGTTCAATAGGTACCTTTGACTTTGGCCGTTGCCCTCTCTATAATCAACATTTGGCCTCCTAAGCTGCAGCAACCTGCTTTTGCATTCTTAATGACTTGTATGGGAACAGAAGTACGGTAGGTTCTGAGCCAAGCAAAAGCCCCTTTGACATCAGCCCTAAATCAGAACTCCAGTTAAAACCCTTATTTTCTTAAGACCCCAAAAAAAGGCTTTGAGGTGTGCAATAGGAAGGTGCTTATGTGAATACAATAGCAAGCAATGGATTTTTATAATGAGGAAGAAATGTTCTCCAGTGGTGTCTTTATAAGATGCGGTATGTGTTGATTAGCTAGTGGTAGCACAGCATAGGCCTGCAGGCAAATTGAGCATGAATTGTCATAGGCGTCTAAAGGTGCAATGCTCTTAAAACAAGTCTATTGCTGAGCAGAATCGGATCAGGGACTATGGGAGGGGGTGAAGGCTATTCCCACATGAGCCTGCGGACATTAGGTAACGTTTGCTTGAGTTTTTGTCTTACAGCAGAATCAGAACACACTCATGATCAAGGCTCCTCCACCACCCTGGCTGAGCATGGAAGTGAATTGGCTGAGGGCTTTTCTTGAACGTTTACTATGGCTTCCATTAGGGTTGCACAGATACCAAGTACAGTACTCGGTACAAGTGCCGATACATTTGAGCTCCAAGACTACACTAGAGAAAAATTCAAAAATTAGGAGGCAGCTGTCATGTGTAAGGAGCACACGGAGCTCCAGGGATTTGTACATCTCTGTTTTAATGTATGATTTTGTTTTTATAAATATAAATAAAGTGATGTACAGATACCAGTTTTGCGAGTACGAGTACTGGTACTTGCCGAGTACTTACAAGTACGAGTACTGATACATTTTTGTTTATTGTCATGTGACAGTTTTTCTAAAACAATACAGACTAAATGATTTCAGGACAGTGGTGGAGGGCCAGAGCCCGGTCCCAGCTGCAACCGCCGCAACCCTGGTAGTTCTCATGAAATTGCCAAGTATTGGCACTGGTACTCGAAAAGTATCTGTGCATCCCTAGCTTCCATCATAACCGTCCCCCTACTTTAGACACCTCGGTCTTTCTCCATAGGAACAAACACACAGATACCCATGATGCAAACTGGCCCATTCATAAAAAAGCGCCTTCATCAGAAACATTTCAGTAGCCGGGTCATATGTGCACATCTGGTCCCCGTCTTCTATTTGTAAGCAACTTAAAGTGAACTTGTGCCCAGACTATGCATATTCGGTATTTACACTCGGAACAAGCAGCAAAATCACTTGAACACAAGACCTCATTCACCTCTGTAGTTATAGGCATTGTGGAGCAATTCATCTTCAAAGTTTACAACAGAGGCACTGACATCTTCTTTTACTATGGACAGGGAGTTTTGATGAAAGATGCAGCAAGCTGTTTGCAGTCCTAAGGGGCCTATTTTTAAAAGAATCACAGTTTGCACTCTCCACACTCCTCAGGATGTATGTATATTTTATTTCCCCACCCCCACATGAAAAGCAGGGCAGTGTGGAGACCTCAATGTCCCACCTTTTTTCCCTCTGCATAACGCTTAAAGGAACACTCCTGGAAGGAGAAAAGCAAAGTCACATGACCCGGAACAGATCATGTGACATGTTTCCTTCTTGTAGCAAGCTTATGTGCCCCATTGATTAGAATGAATGCAGCTTCCTTTCCTTCCAGGTCCTGGATGAAGATATTAAGCACATAGCAGTGTATTATAAATGTCACAGTATGGTCATGTCTAGACTGTGTAAATGGGTCTCTAATTATAGGCTCAGATGGAGGCTTCAGTATGGGGAAACTACCATTGTTCACACTTAATACAGAAAAATTACATAGTAAATAAGACACAAAATTCTTGCATATACCAGAACAACAAATCATAGTGCAACATTCAAAGACTATTCCAGGCTCCTCAACCCTTAGAACTTCACAGTGTTCTAGAGAGCAAATCTGTTTAGTGTATGTGCACACGGGACTCTACTACAAATACCTGGCTCTCACGCCGATTCTATGACTTTTTGCGCCACTGACCCAACAGGTATGCACATCAGGAGCCCTGAGTTCACAGTATTGAAGCCGAGCAAAAAGCATTTTCAGGAGAGAGCTCAGTTATAGCAGCCTTTTATATTGCTCTCATAGGTGTCCAAAAATGTATTTGAACCTTTTTTCTAAACATAAGGGAATAGAGGCACATGGGAGGTCCATTAGGGGCTGATGTATAAACTAGGGATGCACCGATACCGTTTTTTTCTGTATCGAGTACGGATATTTTTTTTTTCGGTACTCACCAATACTGAGTAACAGTGCCTGATTATCAGGAAGTCAGGCCATGACCAGTCACCCGGCTTCCTGATTGCCTGTGAAGCTTGTGTTCTAGCGAAAGAACACCGGCTTCAGAGGCAGCCTGGCTTTCTGATCAGGCAAGTCATGAGGTGCCGTCCGGCTTCCTTCACTTGTTCCTAGGCAGCCTGGCTTCCTGACCAAATCAAGAAGCCGGGAGGTGGGTCATTACATGCCTCCCAGCTTTCTGATAATCAGGGCACATGGCACCGGTACTCTGTATTGGCGAGTACCAAAAAAAAAAAATGGTACTCGATACCGAAAAACGGTATGGGTGCATCCCTAGTTTATACATCAGCCCCTTAATGGCAGCCCCTGGTTAGGAAGCCAGGCTGCTGAGCAACACATAAAGCTGGCTTCCTAGCCAATCAGGAAGCCAGGTTATAACCCACCGCCCGGCTTCCTCATTGGAAAGGAAGCTAGCTCCATGCTCCCCCGACACTGCTGGTCATAGGGAGATCTCCCTCTGACCGGACGTTCCGGTATCAGGAGGTAAGTATCATAGCTCGCAAAAACTTTAAGGAAAGAAAAGTGGGGTTTTGGAAGCACCAACAAATGACAACTTCAAACAAAAAATATAAAAATGTATATTTATTAATTGGTATAAATCTTAAAATGGGGGGCTTAATGGCAATAGTAAAAACAGCCAATTGGGTAGATAGTCCCTAGAAGCTCTTTCCACATAGGCAATACACTTTCCATTTACAGAACAAATATTGTTCCGTTCTGTAAATGGAAAGTGTATTGCGTATGTGGAAAGAGCTTCTAGGGACTATCTACCCAATTAGCTGTTTTTACTATTGGCATTAAGCCCCCGATTTTAAGATTTATACCAATTAATAAAAATATACATTTTTATATATTTTTTTTTGTTTGAAGTTGTCATTTGTTGGTGCTTCCAAACCCCCACTTTTCTTTCCTTAACGTTTTTGCATACTATTAACAACAGGGGTGTGGCACCTAGTATCCAGATCAAAATGTATTTATCCAATAAGTATCATAGCTCACTAGATGAGGCCGGGGAGCATAGAGATTTCCTATAACACTCAGCACCATCTAGTGGTGGTAATGCCACGTGATGTGCCCTTGCCCAGCTTTATACATCAGCCCCTTAGTGTTATGTCATTGTGGTTTTTAAAACTTGAACATGCTGCAAGTTTAAAGCTCTGGATTCTGCCTTGTTACAGTATAACCAACAATAAGAAAAGATAAGCCTCAATAAATGTGTCTTTCAATTCTGTTGCAATCCTTCTCCTGTAAAAGCAACCAGCATAAAGGAAGGATAAAGGACATAAATTGAAACCACGAGCATCCTCTAAAAGGAAAACTGAACTAACTGCGGACGGATTAAAAGTGCCATAAAACGGCCTGGCTTTCCAGTCTTAAATCTGGTTTTAGATGAAGCCATTAAGAATATCTATGCGCGCGCACACACACACTTGAAGCAAGCTCGGGCAACATGGAGCCTTCTATGGTTCTCAGTGATGGATGTAAATGCTGGGCCTTTCTAAAGTAAGAAGCTGCCACTACAAAGCGGTAGACATGAGCATGCGTTCTGAATCCTGACCCTCTGAGCTGCATACGATGACTGAAATAATGTATTTTAGAGTGTCAGTCTAACCAAAATGTGATATTTAGTTATAGGGAAAACCTTAGTCAGGTCTGGCTTCTGAAAGCTGAAGTTTAAACTGCTTATATTTAGCCTTCCCTGGTCTTCTATGTGCAGTTTGTAACCCTTGCTGCAGATAAAAACAGAGACCCATTTATAAGACTAACTGCATTACAGTAATAAATTCAATCGGGCTTTAACATGACCCCGTCAAATTTTATTTTTGTGTGTTCCCACCAGGAAGGAATCCCCTCACCTCCTGTTTCTATTGCAGCTCAAGAACTATTGGATTTCCCATCACTTTCTGTGGGAAACAATGGTCACCAGGACACAGAAGAGAGCAAACTTTCCAGTGAGGACACAGCATCTAAAAGCAGACAGGGGTCCCAAGCCTTCCTCACTCCATCTCAATCTGCCAGAAATGTTTTTGGTTTTACCTACACTTTAAGCCTATGTGAAAAAACAGAAGCCCACAGCACACTACAAAAGAGAAAAGAAAAAAAGAAAAGGGGAATTAAAATAGGCCACGGATTGCAAAAGGCATAGCTTATACCCTTCTCTATTAAAAGTGGTAGGTCAAGTGGCTTCTCAGATAGCTTCAGGTCAGCTGTCCAATAGCTGCAAGCAGAGTCACAGTTTCAAGTTCCCATTCTGTGTGCCACCAACATACTCCAGTCAATGTTAATCAAATCCATTATCTTTATCCATAGCAGCGTTGCTGGGCTGCCCATAGCACAGGCTACAAATAAGCCAATGTATAGTTTATAGACTCTTTTGCCCAGTAGAGAAAAACCACAAAAGCCACACAGGCCTTTGTCAAGAACCCGCAGACCATTCCTTTTCAAAGAGTCGCTCAGCTCGGTCTGTGGTAGACAATGTGCTAAATCATGAATTTCTGGACAGCTTGGCCAGGTCTTCATCGTGTATTAATGAAGCACCCGACTCCCGTGCTAAGCTGCCAGGCTCCATGTAAAGCTCCTTTGTAAATCCTACCCAAAGCCTTTGCAGCCAAGGTGGCCATACGAGAGGTTCATAGTTGTTTAAAATGTAAAACTTCCCAGGTTTTGGAATATTCACAACCGATTTTTATCCGCCAATTGCTGGACTTCAGGACGATGATGCTTCGATCTGTACTTGGGGAGTCTTTTAAACTAAAAGGAGGACCTAATTTGGGTTGCTGCTTATCCTAAGATCAGCCTGGTTTAAAGACTTGATAAGCATTCTCTGCTTCACAGCAGGGTTGATACAAACTCTTTGGTGCCCACTTGTAAAGCAAAGGAACAGCACTGTACACAATATTCCCTCCGTCACACGTCTGTATCCCCATCGCTGAGAAGCTATCTGCCTTTCAGGAACCCGTCCAGGACCCGGTCGCTTCTTTCCGAGAACCAGTATCCGGCCATGGCGGCCACTGCCCCGATGAAGATAGCGGTAAAGACCATGTCTCCCTTGGCTGCCAGAGTGGCTAGAGCACAGATCACAACTCCGAAGAACATCTGCTGCAGGACCACCACCTCGTCGTCTGTGATGTCATCAAAAAAGCCTTTCTCAGAATCATCTACACAAATGGGAACAGAGAAAATAATCAATACTGAACAATGCTGAGGCGACCTACATATATGACAATAGAGGAACCTGATCTGACCGCTTGTTACAAGCCTTCTGTGTACACGTTATCTCATGGTTACAGGGCTTCTGTGTCAGGGGAAAGGAGACGGGGACATTCATCATCTGGGCAGACCTGACAAGTATCAATGAAAGAAATTGAACAAAATAAACTCCCAGTTATCCGGTATCCACGGGGATTGGTAGACTCCGGAATAAATGTAGTTTCTGCTTGCTTGAGAGTAGGGATGCACAGATACTAGTATGGGTATCGAGTACTTGTACTCGCCCAAATGCCTAGCCCGATACTTCCTGTATCAGGAAGCCGGGCGCCGTGTAATGACGCGACACCCGGCTCAATGGGACTTCCGGTATCGGTATTGGTGAGTACCAAAAAATATATATTGGTACTCGTAACAGAAATACCGGTATCTGTGCATCCCTACTTGAGAATTACTATTAAAAATAGGTCTAACTAATGCCATACCCCATACTATACCATAAACTCTGTACTGACTTCATATTAATATTGAAATGCAGTAATCAAAAGCAAAATTAAGACAAATAAACACAATCATTTCCAGGATAATACATGCCGCAGATCAGCAAAACGGAGTACGAAGGGGATTTTTTTTTTCTGGTTAGATGAGAGTTCTGGTTAGTTGAACACCAGATAACAGAGTTTACTGTACTTAGATTAGCCTTAGGTTAAAGTCCAATTGCATATTTTCTGCTCGCGTACTCATTTTTCAGCCCAAAAGCAGCAACTAAATCTTCTGTTGGCTGAGGTTCCCTGGCACTTTAGGTGGAGATGCAGCATACTGACTTGCAGCAGCTGCATGTCACTCCACTGTACAGTCTGCAAAAGCAGGCACCGGTGTAACAACACCAATTGCCATATCAAGGGCACTGCATCAACATAGTCATCCTATGTAAAGTAACATCCAGGCAAGGCCCGTGGTAATAAGCTACACGAGCTATAGAAATGTGCATAAGCTCTTCTGTATGACACTCCTACCTTGATCAGTGGATCGGCACATGCCATTTACTCTGGAGTAACCCTTCTCGCACACACAGTTGTAGCTGCCCTCCGTGTTCACACACTCTTCATATGAGCCTTTGCACTTGGGTAGCTCGGTGTCGCACTCATCGACGTCTGGAAGAGAAAGGTGAACATTAAAACAAATTTATGGACTACATAAAGACAGCAGAAGACTGTAGCTGACAATAGCATAACTAGGTATTGCTTCTCTCCAGTATTACTGAGAACACAGAGACGGTCATATCAATTACTTTCCCTTGCAGGAACTTAAAAAAGGACCCAACTTGTTTTTAATGGTCTACACTCCAGAGCTGTAATCTTTATAATGCCATATACTACATGGTGGTCCCTAACACAGAAAAGTCATCCAGTGCAGCCGATACACCCAGCCTTGTTCCCCCAATGATTGGTTCCTTTGAAGGTCTGATGTTCCTAGCACAGTCATATAAAAGGAATCGGAACGACTAACCAGGTGGCTTTCAGATTCATAGGCTCACCAAAGGAAGCCCACAAACTCAGTAAGAACATAGAAACCCCAAACAGACAAAGACATGCAATTATATTCAGACACCCCCTGCAAATGCAAGGCCGCAGTGCCAAAAACTGAACCAAAACTGCCATGCTTCAGTAATTATAAAATCAGTTGCAGATCCTTTTAGAAGGCTTTATAACGAGGAGGTGAAGTTAAAACGAATAGGGTGCACACTGTGCAATGTTTTAGCAATCATTTAGAGGACCCCAAAGCAGATCTACATCATACTTTGTACAGCTTATGGGAGATGACAATATATAAAATGATTAATAACAATAAGTCAAAGCTTTGCAATAAAAAGCATGACTGCAGATGAGTGCTGCACGGCTGACAACAATGTACATGAATCATTAGGAGTGCTGCAGCACCATCTAGTGACAAGAGATTCATTTAATATCAGTGATACAGCACCATCTAGTGACAGGTAAGCTTTCCATTCATCATCAGTGCTGCAACGTCATCTTGCGACAGGTCTTTAAAGGCTCATTCAGAAAGGCGTGCACGCCCATAAAAAAGACCCGATCCCAGAAGGGACAGGTGCTACATGCAATTGTGTACAGCAGCCTGTTCTTCCCTAGGGGAGGATGAGGCTGCAGCAATTAAATGCAGTCACACACACACCCGAACCTGCACATCTGTGTGGGTTCGAGTGCCTGCACATGGATGTCGACAGCTTGCGTCCAAGTGCGGGCACCCGGAACTGGATGTGCAGGAGTGGGTTTGCCTCGGCCTCTCATAGGGAAGAAAAGGCTGCAGTGCACAATTACATGCAGCACCTGTCCCTTCTAGGATTGGGTCTTTATATGGCACGCACACCCATCTGAACGCACCGTAAAAGTACACTATTCTCATAGTGATAATCCAGAAAGCAGGTTAGATATTTTGCACTCTGAATTAAATGGTCATGAGAACGCGGTCACTCAAAAACTGAGCATCTTTACTAAATCCAGGCTGGAGAAAGGAAACAAAATGAAAGACAAGATACAAATAAAAATGTCTGACATCTCTGAGCAGACTGCCCTCCATGCAGCAGGGGGCCTGGCACTCACCCAGACATCGGGCCCCATCCCGGTAGTACCCGGCGTTACACTTCTTACATCGAGCAGAACCAGATCCCATGCAACCAATGCAGGCTTTGTCACACTCTAGAAATTAGAAACAAGTAGGGGCATAAAAAAAATAAAATTATAAGATCAAGTAATGCAGATTAAACAGGCAATGTAACATATAACAACGTGAAAAACTGAGAAAAATAATCCCCCACTACCTAGATTATGTTGATTGCAAGCATTTTGGCACGCTCCATTTCAGATTCTTACCTGCTCCTGGTCTGAAGATACCAACGTACCCCTTATAATGCCCTAATAAACTAACTGCTAAGTGGGAGCATCTCCTTTGAATCTAACCACCTGAGCAAGAGGAACGCTAGAAAAATAAAATACAAATATTGTTCCCCAAAAATAAAATTCCTGTAACTTGACCTCAAGCTCTGTGAAGACTACTGAGAAAGGAAGTAAGGCAATCACACAAAACAGGAAAACCTGAGACACTCTATTATTAAAAATACCAACTTCAGCTACAAAAAAAAAAAGTGATCACTTTTGCCCCCTCCCTAATGTCATTACTGTTCCCAACAAAGTGAATCTGAACTCAAAAAGTGAAGTTCTGCTGTATTATATGTAAAATATCTAGAAATGGTAATTGTGCATTAGCAGTAAGTACCCTGAAGAATCGACCTTTGGTCTTACTTTCTTCCTGATAAAGTAGCAGAGCACTGCCTGGCTTACATAGCAGTATACAGGTGAAACTCGAATAATTAGAATATTGTGCAAAAGTAATTGCAGTAAGTGCTGCAAAAGGGGCCCAAACCAAGTACCGAGTACATATGCATGCTTGTACTTTTCAGAGGTCCGATATTGTTCTATGTACAATCCTTGTTTTATTGATTGCATGTAATAATCTACTTTTTTGAGGTTGTGGATTTGGGGTTCTTGGGGTTTTCATGAGCTGTAAGCCATAATCATCACAATTATGACAAATCACGGCTTGAATTATCTTGCTTTGCATGTAATGAGCCTATCTCATATATTAGTTTCACCTTTTAAGTTGCATTAGTGAAATAAATGAACTTTGCACGATATTCTAATTATTCGAGTTTCACCTGTATATTCATATATCCAAAGTCACTGCTGCCCCTGCCTAGTCTCACCAGATTTGGAGATGTCACTGCTGTGCAGCTCACTGGTCACCTTGCTGGAAGGGGAAGCTGTACCTGAGGACCTGTGGTGCAAGGATCTCCCCCCTGATTCTGCGGATCTGTGCCTCCTCCACCTCTCCCACCATTCATCAGGGGCAGCAGCTCTAACATGAGGAAGCAATTCCCTTTCTCTATCAAGATGGCTGCCCCATCACCGAGGCAGAAAAAGGCATGGATAGCTCAGTCATGGGGAAAACGAATCAGCAGCAGAGCCTATAGACAAAACAAATGACTAGTCCTTGGCCCTCTGTTTGCCTTTTTTGGGTACAACTTCTAAAGTGAAGGTCCTCTTGAATATGAGGGGTGGCTTTAATGAGCAACAGGGACTACAAGGGGGTGGGACAAAGAACCAGCTTCCCAGCTTAACTGTATATTTTATAATAGGTCAAGGCAGGATTTGTCACTACCATCTAGATCAGGGGTAGCCAACCAGTGGTCCTCCAGCTGAGGTGGAACTACAAATCCCATGAGGCATTGCAACATTCTCACAGCCACAGACATGACTCCCGGAGAGAGATACATCATGGGATTTGTAGTTTCACCACAGCTGGAGGACCACTGGTTGGCTACCCCTGATCTAGATGATGACATGTGGATGTGTGATCTACTGCTTTTCAGAAGTGGTTTACCCAGATGGGAATCACTAAAAAAGGTACAGGTCAAATATAAAACGGAAAATGTCATACAAAAAAACAAAAACAAAAAAAAACACAACCACAAAATAAATTGCCTTGAGATAGAAAATTAGATAAAAGTCAAAAAGGAGAACTTTACAAAAAAAAACCCCAAAACACCTGACTCTTACATTGGGGTCACCCCCTGCATGGGGGTTAAGTGCTCATCTTGTCTAGGGGGCTTAAATAAAGCAGATATACTCACCTGGTCCACAGTTCCACCGCGCTACTAGACTGGTCCCTGCAGCCTCTTCTCCCCTGGGCTCCAGCAATCTAAAGGACCAATGATGTCATCACATCTATTTCAGGTCCATTGACCTGCATTAGATATGAGCACGCTGTGACACAGTCCATAGCCGGAGCGGAACAGAGGAGAGGTGAGCACTGAATGCCATGGGACTGAGGATCAGGGGAATAATGCAGCTTTACTTGAGCCCACTAGACAAAATGAGCACTTAACCCTTGCAGTGTGGGGTTGCCCCACTGCAAGGGTAAGTTTTCTTTTGTTTTGTTTGCCTGGAGCTATTCTTTAACATGTACCAACCACCTCAACTGTCTTTACTCCCTCCACTTCTATTTTAGTCCAGAAAAAACCTATCATAGGGAAAAATAACAAAGCGCTGAATGTACTCTATGGGATGAGGCCACAGGCTGCATGCCGAGGATCTCACATCTGCCTCCACCACTGCCTGCCTTCTCTGCTATACCAAAAGGAGAACCCCGGATCTGACACATCACTGACCTCGACATTCATAGGACCCTTCTGTATTCACACAAAACTGGTTTGATTTACAGCGATCCAAAGTGCCACATTCATCAACATCTGTCAAGAAGAAAGAAGATACAGATTGTCAGTTTGTTTGTAGCTGTAAAAGTGCATGCAATGAACATCAGATGCCAGCAGGAAGGGCTTTGAATCAAGTTAAAAACGTTTGAAATGCCCATTTCCAGACACAAAAGGTGCGCTGGACCCAATAAAAGGTAAAAAACTAGCTCCACATCCAGTTCTTTGAGGCCGCTCTGTCAATCGGGGAGCCCTGGGAGTGGTCACAAAACAATATATAAAAGACAAGAGCTCCACAAGTTTATACCAGTCCAATAAATGTTTATTTTGATGACAAGTTAGAGGATATAGCCAACATATTTCAGGGGCTCACAATTCCCCCTTCATCAGGGCTTGAGTGCTGGCAATGAGTGGGGGTATAATGGACTATGTATTGGCTAAATCATCTGACATGTCCTCAGGATACATGAACTTTTACTGGACTTAGTATGAACTTTTACAAGTCATTTAGTTTGCTTTGCATCCTCACCATCTGAAAGGAGTTTGCATGTTCTCCCTGTGCTTACATGGGTTTCCTCCCACACTCCAAAGACATGCTGGAAGGTTAACGTGTTCCTGTCTAATTGTATTATGCATGCATGCGTGGTAAGGATTTTGATTGTAAGCTCCTTGAGGGCAGGTGTCTGTCTGACGTGCGCGCTCCCGGCTGCGTGCATTCAGCTCCACTGTGTGTCTCCTCTTCTCCCCGCCGAAGATCTGTACTGCGCATGCACCCGCCCCATCATCCTGCACGGCCGCTCAAGAATCTTTTTTAATGTTTTTGCACTTATCTACTGCTTGCTAGCAGTAGATATATGCAAAAAAAAACCCTGAAGGTTTAATTGTACTTAATGTATTTATTTTTAAAGGGGGGGGGGGATTAAATGGCATGTTAATTTGGTCTTTGAGCTTGAATACCTGCCATTCTTAGTACTTACCAATGCATTTCATTTCATGCAGCATCCAGCCCTTCTTGCACAAGAGGCACTGATCTCCCCCCGGGCCCAGACACTTGCTGCACGCCTTGTAGCACTCTGTTCAAGACAAGAATAAAAGTGGTAGAGTCACACAGCATGGCATTTCCAGTGAAGAACAATACACACATATGCCCAACTTCTTTAGCCCCAGAGGAATTTACAGACAAAGCTTTTGACCAAATGTACTATGAAGAGCCACATTTCTTTGTTAAGCAAGTCGTTTGTTGCTGAAACTTTGGACTGCGCCATCTGATAGAGGAGCCACTTTTCAGACTCATTCACCTTTGTGTGTAAAATTTCAGCTTGAGTTATAGAGATCTGTAAACAGCAAGCTTTTGTCAGTAGTAGGTAAAGATATGTGTAAAAAAAAAATGGGAGCGCAACACTCTCCCTGCTGGATGAAAAGGAATTATAAACTATACAGTATTTACCACTGCAGCTGTGGTAAAACTAGAAAACCCACTATGCCTCTGGGAGTCATGCTGTCAGAATCATGCAATGCCTCAAGGGACTTGTAGTTCTACAACAGCTGGAGTGCAAAGGTTGCCTACTTCTGCTATATTTCTTCTTAGTTTTTTTAATATACATTACACACTAATATATATGCACACACACACACCACACACTTTAATTATAAAAAAAAGGTAAGAGCTGGGTGCGAACATGCTTTATCTTCCCTTTACATACCCGAACATACCAGGTGGCTCTCGTTTCGGGATTGCTCGAAATAACTGATAGCGCAGTCCTGACACAGCGGGCCACCGTAGGAAGGGTAACAGTCGCAAGTTCCTGCGCCGGATCTCGTCCCCGAGCCATCGCATTTGCCGTGACCGCCGCAGGGTTTCTCGGTGCCCCCCGGGCAAGCTGTAGCAAGAGAAGGAAGATCACCACCAGCTACAGGAAATCTGCACTCCTCTAGATACAATCCACTAAGGTGGGCAACTACTCACGTGTACAGTTTGTGCCGAAGGTGCCTGGTGGACAACACAACTTCAGGGTTTCCATGCAAAGCCACTCAAAGAGGTCACTGTGATCTTTCGGCCTAGTAATCAGATGGAGGAGGAAAATCACAGGTTAGGTAATGACACAGCTAGAGCTGCAGCTAACGATTATTTTCAAAATTGATTAGTTAGCCGATTATTAAGTTCGATTAATCGGTTAATCGGATAAACAATAAAAAAAATTAAAAATGGCTCCAGTGATGGACTACTAGTTTGTATTGAGATTGTAGTCCATCACAGGAGCAAGCTTGGAGCGGTGGAAAAAAATAGTGTGGTGTGCAATATAGTGAAAAGGAAAGTGTAAATTTATACAGCAATGAATGCAGAATGGCACCGGCTATAGAGGACAACAAATCCCAGCAATAATACATTATACATCACAATGCAGAATATCACCAGCTATAGAGGACTACAACAAATCCCAGCAATAGTACATTATAGCTGGCAGTATTCTGCATTGCGCTGTATAATGTATTATTGCTGGGATTTGTAGTGCAGAATATCACCAGCTATAGGGGGATACAACAAATGCGGCGTGAAGAGCGTGGATGCGGGCGGGCGGGTCTGGCAGCGGCGAGCGCGAGGTGGGGAGGAGGTGCGGCGCGCAGCGTGTGTGGAGCCGTGAACAGGGCCAACTGATCGGAAGCCGATTAATCGATTATTGAAAAAGTTGACAACTTTTTCAATAATCGATTATAATCGATTATGTCGATTAGTTGTTGCAGCCCTAGACACAGCTGTCCCTTAAAACACGTCCACATTAACAATATATAAACACAAGAACATACATTTAGTACATTGCAGCTTACCAGCCCTTGGATGTTGTGGCTGCATTAGTTTTCCTATTCAGGCTAAGAACATTTGCAGCAAGCACAGAATAGAACTGTTGATCTTGCCAGAAATGCCGTGTCCTTGTCACTTCCTGTGAATTGAACTGAAATCACCAACAATCTTCCTTCCAAAATTACAAATTCCCCCTCCCACTTATGTAATGGAGAGGAGGATGTGTTTATAGTCCAAATCAGGAAAGCAGGCCAGGGTGACAACCTCGGCTCCCTCCATACAGTGGAGGAGTGAGCATTGTTACCCTAGAATAAGAAGTGTGTTACAGGCAGGATCACCAAGTCATAAAAGGAGAATAAAAAAAGCCTGAAATAGAAAACTAATGCAGCCACCACATCTAAGGACTAGTCAGCTGCAATATATTTAACGTTGTACTTTTATTATTATACAGGATTTATATGGCGCCAACAGTTTGTGCAGCGCTTTACAATATAAGGAAGACATTACAATCACAATACAATTCAAGACAAGATGGGAAGGAGGGCCCTGCCCCTGAGGGCTTACAGCTTAAAAAGGGAGAGGGAAGTGATACATGAGGATACTTAGGTTTAAATTGGGGATGCACCGATACCAGTATCGTTATGGGTGCCGAATATTTAGGCGAGTACTCGTACGCGCCCAAATGCTCTGATGCTTAGCCCGATACGTCCGGTATCAGGAAGACAGGCAACGCGTCATTACACGCTGCCCAGCTTTCCAGCCAATCAGGAATTGGCTCCATGTGCTCCCTCGTCACTCGTTTCCGGCTTTCTGATTGGCCGGGAAGCCTGCTTCTTTCTTCCTTTGTCACCTCATGACGAGGGGGCATGGATCCGGCTTCCCAACCAATCAGGATCAGGCTTCCCGATTGGCCCAAAAAAAAAATATCGGTACTCGCACTCGATACCGAAATGCCGGTATTAGTGCATTACTAGTTTAAATATGCTTTCAAGGAAACCTATAAAGAGAGGAGTATCACCAACCACCAACAAGTCTTTATCACCAACCAAGAACGGGTAACATGCAAAGACGGTAGAAGTCAGAACTCCTCATATGCCTATTTTCTCCCAGGTCACGGGCTGAACAATAAGGAACACATTGGATCAGTATGATAGCCAAGCCGCTAGCATTTTTAGCACAGGACAGCAATGACAGCCTCCATGTTTCTTTGAAATGCACTTTGAGCATACAGAATCTGAATGACCCGCTGCCTCCCGAGTTCTACTCAAAAGCCTTGGGAAGTACATTGGGTCGGGTCCGGTCTGTTGCCTTGCCGCACTGGAGGCCTCAGTTCTATTTCCACCATGGGTGCCAGCATCAGATCACGGCGCTGGGTTTCCTCTGAGAACCCAAAAACACACCAGCAGGTCAATAAGCTTCTACCAATATCAGCCCACCAAGGGGACTACAGTGGTGCGGTAGGGACAAAGGATTGCAAGCTCCTCCAGCACGGGGACAGATAAGAATGTCTCCAAGTACTAAAACGCCACGTTGGGTCACGGTTACTAAACAGATGGAATCTTTGGAGTGCCAATAGAGAGACAAAAAGATATAACTGGATATGTTGTTTTTCAATAGAAAGAGAAGATTTTATGATCAGCCCATATGGCAGTAATCACTCCACACCAGAGTTAGGCAATGTCCGGCACTCCCGCTGTGGTGAACCTACAAATCCCATCAAGCATCTGCCTCTGGGAGTCATGCCTGTCACTGTCAGTCTTGCAATGCCTCATGGGATTTGTAGTTGCACCGCAGCGGGAGGGGCGGAGTTTGCCCACCCCTGCTCTATACCCTTCTCCATGACGATGGTCCTCACCTCTTGAACCACCAATTCTCCAAATGCTCCTCATTCTGCTCCAGCATTTTGTTACAGTCAAAGTCGGAATTATCACAAGCGCTTTCCATCACCTCCACCAGACGCGTCTCACTGACAAAGAAAGAAGAAAAAAATAAAAAAATCACAGGAGGTTACAACAGACAAAATTCTCATCCACTAATATTGAGTCCCTCCAGTTCTCATATTAAAGAGGAGCCATCATCAGGTATACTTTCATGCTCAGTGCATAGATGCCAAGTGTAACATTTCCAGATATTCATCACCTAGGAGACCACACTACTCTCCCTGACATTGCCTTCATCTACTTCTCTCTCCAGAAGGACTGAGCCATCTTTGTTCAGGTATCATCCAGGGTTATCATCTAATTCCTGGACTGAGATGCCAACTCAGAGATGACACAACCATATACATCTTCGTGGCCGTGCAGTTCTTAGCCGTGTCTGACACAGATCAGCCCGTGCTGCAGCCTTTTGACTTGTTACAAAGTTACAATGCACAGTCTGATCACTGGGGGGGAAAGGAGACTGAGGAAATGCTTCCTCCTCTCTGCAGCAGACTGGTGACATCATCTCAGCCTTGGCAAAGTCACTGGAGTGGAGCTCAAAGAGTGCTTTTTAATGATAAATTGATCTTTTTGATAACACTGCAGTACCTTGTGACATATCAGGAATTCACTAGGAGATATAGAATTGAAAGTTGAGGGTATCCTCCCGAAGTCGGGGATCCTTCTGAAGTCGGGGTACACCTCCAGTTAATAAGATTTGGTTCTTTTTTGTCCCTCTCCCCTTCCAGAGGTCGATTTATTGCTTATGTAGCAATATCACAAATGTATTCATGCGGGATCATAAAAAGGTACTGAAAGGCCCACTTTATGTATCTTCCCAACAACTTCGCAGTAACTAGGCCCATCCTCAACCATCTAATCAAAACCTAAAAGCCCGGCCTTCAAACTATCAGTTGTTGGTGATATCAGTCAAACCGGCCAATCAAGAAGCTTGTTTTATTGTCCCTGGAAATTAAAGTGTGCGCCAATGCGTGTGCCTTACTTTCAATCAAAAGTTCTGAATTACCTGATTTCATACTTGGCTAGCTTTTCCTCCTCCCAGGCTGTGTTGCCTCCACCGAAGTTATGTCCAGCTGTCTTCTCGATGCCCTAAAGCAGAAGGTGTAGAAAATGTAACCGATATACAGCATTCAATGTTCAGTACATCAGGCACACTGCGCTTGATAAAGGGGACCCTGTGCGCCCCCAAAACGCTGCTTCAACGTGACAATGTGCGTCAATAAAAGGACAAACACTTGAGCGCATTGTTTGGAGTGCTGGAGACATTCTGTATTACGCTCGATGCCTGCAGTGCCATCCGCTGTCACTACAGCAATCACCTTCAGGGGTTCTTCGGTAAGGAGTACGGCAGGACATCCTAAACACGCTTTTGCAGCTGATCGAATGTTTAAGAAAGTTTGGAGGGCGATTGGCTCTGCAAACTGGTTAGAAAAAGATCCCTTAGGCCTTGTTTACACCAAATGCAGAGCAGATCCGGTCAGGTTTATGCACACGCACGCTAGTCTTTTAGATGCGTTTGGCTAAAAAAACAAAAACATTTTTTTTAGTTTAACATGGGCTTTCAGTGCGTTCCAGGCATTTGCATGCGTTTTTAATGCGTTTGCAGATCCAGAGCAGGTAAAATAGGGCTTGCTGCAGTTTTTTCACCTGCTCTGGATCTGCACGCTGCGATGTGAACTGGAGCAAAAAATACCATTGGAATACATTGGACGCAGTTTTGATCCGGTCTGCAACTGCTCTGCTCTGGACCTGCTCCGCGCTTGGTGTGAACAAGGCCTTACGCTGGTTTCACACATTGGCGTATTGGAAACACGCGTTTACCGCGATTTGCGGTAAAAGAAACGTGCGTCAAACGCGAGTTTCCGAGGGGGTATCCGGCTGATAACAGCGGGATACGGGTGTTAATACGCCCCAAAAGAAGCTCATGTACTTCTTTGGGCGCATGGCGTTTTACCACGTGATCGAACGGGCGGTAAAACGCGCAGGTGAGAACCATGCCCATAGGCAAACATGGGTTTTCACCTGTTGCGCGTTTTACCGAGCGTAGGAACGTGCGGTGAAACGCTCAGGTGTGTACGGGGCCTTAGAGTTTCGACATCAGACAATAAAAAACAACATACTCTCTAGGGGACTTATCTTGTAACTACTTCACTTACAGTTGGTGATCAGTGAGGATGCAGATTGCATGCGGCAGTAGAGACTGGGGATGCACAGATACCGATACTGAGTATTTGGGTGAGTACTCCTGCTCGCCCAAATGCTCCAATACTAGAACTTCCGGTCAGAGGCAGAGCTCCCCCTGACCGGCAATGCTGAGTGAGCATGGAGCCGGGTTCTTTTCCAATCTGGAAGCCGGGCGGTGGGTTATGACCCGTCTCTGGGCTTCACAATTGGCTAGGAAGCCGGCCCCGCCATTGGCTAGGAAGCCGGCCCCACGTGTTGCTAGGCATTGATAGTAAGATTCATTCATATAATGCCTATAAAATGGCAGCAGCTGAAAATAAAAATGAATGGCTACACCTTATGCGATTAGATTGCGACTCTGCTGGCTTTCAGCCTCAACATTTGTCATGCAAATAAAGAATACAGAGCTCTGCACACAGCCATCACCTATACAGAGAGGACCTAAGGCTGTACACAGACTGCACGCACAAACCAACTGACCTGTACAGCAAATCTTCTGGATGTTACAAGACACATCATCAATATGGGAGGCCGGCTCTGACCTCCAGGCAATTGTAAGTCAATGAAAAGGAGGAGGCAGCACAGCACTGCCAGGGTGCACAACAAGGAATGAATTGAAGCCAAAATCATTTTTTCGTTTGGATAGAGTAAGGGAGCGTTATAACCTCTGTCAGTTATTTTTTTGCCATCATTTAAAAATGTAAGCGTTACATTGAAAATTCCCTTCACTTCCTGTGCGATAGCCACAACAGGAAGTGAGAGAAAATCCCTCCAAAGAGAAGGAAATCCCTGGTGGTCACCAGAACTAGTGTCCCCATTGGAAGATATACTATCTATTCCTGTTGTGATGGCAATCCAAAATTTGGGATTATCTTTCCCTTTCAGGGATAACAGTCACCAGGACAAACAGAGATGGTGTCCCCTAACGGGGACACAGGCAGCAATAAAAACCCGACAGGTCTTCTAATCCATCGTCACTCTACTCAAAACTAATAAAGTTTTGGATCTGATGTAGCCAGCCCTGGCAGAGTTATGGTATTTCCCAGCTCCTGTCTCTTTGTCAATGTGTAAAAAAAAAAAAAAGACAATTCATATACTGCAGACTAATACAATAATTACCCACAAAACAGCAAATAAAATACACTACAAACAACTAACAACTACAAAAGACAAAATTAGAATAGAGCATTTCCTTGGATCCTTTAAAAGAGAACTAAGGAGTAACCTTTTTATCCCATTGTTCTCTTTGGGGGGGTCACTGGAGGACATATACTAACCTCCTCCAGGGACCCAAAGATGAGTATATAGCGAGCTATTGCCCGCTATATACTGAGAGCGCCACAGCTGGGACGGATCCCGACAATACTGTCGGGATCCACCCCATTGGCTGATAGACAGCTGGCTCTGCCTATCTAGAGGCAGAGCCAGCTGTGCCCATTCCTCCACCGTCTGTTCCTCCAGTCAGCGGATCGGAGAGGGGAGGGGGGAATCCCTGCGGGGAGTGGTGACTGACAGTCCCCGCAGTCTGCAGTTAGATGATCGAGAAGAGAACGAGCGACGGTATGCGATCGCTTACTTCCTGATCTCGAACAATGAGGATGAGTGATTTTTACTCACCTCATAGCTCTCCTTTAACTCCTGAGTTCATGCTTGGTTCACATCTTCTCCTTTTAATGCATAACATATTTACATTAACACTTTCCCTACTATGGTGTATTTTCAGTCGTTTTTTGTTGCTAACATACAATCATACTACTGACTTGGAAGTCCAATTTAGGTTGTTGCTCTTCCTTAGAATAAACATATGGGGATTTATATGCTTATAAAAATTAGTTTTGAACATACCACAGACACATTCTTTTTTCTCAGTTACATAGTTACATAGTATTTGAGGTTGAATAAAAACATAAGTCCATCAAGCCCAACCTGTTGTGTGTGTGTGTGTGTATAGGTCCATGAGTGTTCTCATTCTTAAGAGTACCTGTACCCTTGTACATTTCGGTCTCTCAGGAAGTCGTCCAAAAGCTTCTTGAATGATTCCAGATTCATTGCGGAAATTACCGCTTGAGGAAGCGAGTTCCAGACCCTAACCGCGCAAACTGAGAAGAACCCCCTTCGCCCCTTGTGTTTGATTTTTTTTTTTCTACCAGTTTTAGGTGGTGTCCTCCAGTCTTTGTTATGGAATTAATCTCAAAGAGTTTGTTGCTAATGTTCCTATGACTATGGAACATTTTGTACATGAAAATCATGTCCCCCCTAGGGGGGGGGGGGGGGGGGGGATTCCTTGTGGGGAGCGGTGACTGACAGTCACGGCTCTCTGCAGGGAGATGGAGAAGTGAGCGAGCGACGGCATGCGTTTGCTCACTTCCCATCAATAGAGCCGACGTGTGACAGTTTCATTGTCACACGTCGGCTCTAACTATGAGCATTAATGGAAATCAAACACTCACCTCATAGTTCTCCTTTAAGTGTATCTGAAGCTAACTTTGTTGGCTCGCTTTGTCCTCTTGGAGGATTTCCTCACACATTCTATCCCAGAAACTCAACAGGAAATGAAGCAATGTTTGCAAGGTGAGGGGAAATCTCCTCTTCGTTGTCACTGGAACAAGGGTCCCCATTGAAAGATTTCCCCTCACTTCCTGTTCTGGTGACAACTCTAAAATTTGGAGTTCCCATCACATTTGGTTCCAGTGACAACGGACACCCAAACAAAAATGTAACTAATGACCTGGGGAGGAGCAAACGAAATCTCTCACCTTAATGAAATTGTTGACCAAGTTCATGCAAGTCAAGCACGGCTCTTGCTTGGCAGCACTGATGCTGGACTGCACCAACAGGAAGATCAACGTCCCGACAAAGAACTCCATCAGTCCTGACCGAAGAGCCATCTTGCAGTCAACAGCAGTGAACTGCATCATGAAAAGAGAAAAAAAAAAAACTGAGTACTTATAATACTGCTAAAGTGATTGTGTCGCTGTGGAAAAAAAGTAAAGATGAACTATGGCACAAAAACATTTAAATATATTCCTGAATAGCCACATAGGATATAAATCCACCTTACGTACACCTTTGTTACCTTGTAAAAGCAGCAGTGACATCATCACTGAGCTGCACGTAGCCTGTGCAGACAGCAGAGCTGCAGGAGGGGCCCAAACAGGCTCCACCCACCACAGGCTGCCTGCAGAAAACTATAGGAGGGGGCGGAGACAAGACCAGTCACCCTGCACAAGGAGAGAGAGCAGCATTGACCAGTCTTTATTACAGGAGGGGGCGGAGACAAGACCAGTCACCCTGCACAAGGAGAGAGAGTAGCAGTGAGCGGTCTTTATTACAGGAGGGGGCGGAGACAAGGCCAGTCACCCTGCACAAGGAGATATAAAAGAACAGTCACTGCTGCTCTTACAGGAGGGAACAGAGACAAGACCTGTCACCCTGCACAAGCAGAGAAAGGAACAGTGACTGGTCTTGTCTCTGCCTCCTCCTGTAATAAAGAACAGTCACCCTGCACAAGGAGAGAGAGCAGCAGTGAGCGGTCTTTATTACAGGAGGGGGTGGGACAAGACCAGTCGCCCTGCACAAGGAGAGAGAGCAACAGCGAGCGGTCTTTATTACAGGAAGCTCCTGCCTCCCACCCACTGCAGAGAGGAGCAAGGAGAGCTGACTGACAGCGAAGACAGCCAATCATAGGGCAGCTCTGCCTGCCATCTCTAGTATTTCAGAGGACCCCTTGCCCTCGTCTGTATCCCTGGATCTACCGATTGGTCAGACATGCGGTTTTCACTGAAGGTAACTTCTGCTACAGCGTGCTCACATTGAACCCTCCAGTATATAGGAAATATGACGACAGGGTAAGCAGAAACTTTATACATTGGGGGGAATTTATCAAAACTGGAGCAGACAACATCTGGAGTAGTTGCCCATGGCAACCAATCAGCATCTCCCTTCAGTTTGCTCAGGTAAGATTTAAAAATGAGACAGAGAAGCTGATTGGTCGCTGTGCAAATCTGCTCCAGATTTTGATAAATTCCCCCCATTGTATCTATGACGTCCTTTTCCTATTATTCAGTGTCCCCTCACGTACAACCGGGGCTTAGTGTCACCCTGAGCGAGCGCTGTGTGGCTGCTTGCTGGGCGAGGACAGCCCGAGGTCTCAGCGGACTCAGAGGCAGAGGAGGAAATTGCTATTTAAGTATTTATTAGGAGAGCGGAGTCTGAAGGGAGCCGAGGAACAGATGTGCACCGTGACATTAGACGCCGGCATGCAGCCGCCATTGTTTCTCACGTACACAAAGGATCAGACATGCCGGATACAGACGGGAGGATACTAGAGCCGCGTCACCTGCTGGGGTGCTGATCCCCGGACCACCATAGTCTCACCTGCTGCATCCGTCTCAGTGCAAAGCTCACCTCATGTGTTACAATCGGATTGTACAACCGGCTCACAATCATAACAATCTGAGCGTCCAATCTCTGCACAAGACTTACCAAAATGATGTATTACGAGGGCAGAGCTAAACAGCCCAATCTGCAGCCAATCATGCTCTAGCACTGCATAGTTATTGGAAGATCTAAGGCCCCATTCACACCAGGGTAGTTGCAGATCAGCGCGGTTTCCGCGCAGATTTTAAAACGGCGGTTTTGGGTGTTTTTAATTTGCGTTTCAGCGCTGAAGCGCAATTAAAAAGGCCCAAAACTGCGCTGAACAGCGTGGTTCCATTGAAAGCAGTATGGAAACCGCACTGATCAGCGCAGCAAAAAAGGGTCAGGGAGCAACTCAGGCGTTTCGGACCGCGGGGAGCCGCACGGTCGCATGAACAGTCCCCATAGCAATGTATGGTGTCGTTCAAGTCGGCAGATCCGCCCCCGGTGTGAACGGGGCCTAAAGGAGATTGTACAAAAAGATAGACTAAGGGTGGAGACAAGACCAGTCACCCTGCACAAGGAGAGAGAGCAGCATTGACCAGTCTTTATTACAGGAGGGGGCGGAGACAAGACCAGTCACCCTGCACAAGGAGAGAGAGTAGCAGTGAGCGGTCTTTATTACAGGAGGGGGCGGAGACAAGGCCAGTCACCCTGCACAAGGAGATATAAAAGAACAGTCACTGCTGCTCTTACAGGAGGGAACAGAGACAAGACCTGTCACCCTGCACAAGCAGAGAAAGGAACAGTGACTGGTCTTGTCTCTGCCTCCTCCTGTAATAAAGAACAGTCACCCTGCACAAGGAGAGAGAGCAGCAGTGAGCGGTCTTTATTACAGGAGGGGGTGGGACAAGACCAGTCGCCCTGCACAAGGAGAGAGAGCAACAGCGAGCGGTCTTTATTACAGGAAGCTCCTGCCTCCCACCCACTGCAGAGAGGAGCAAGGAGAGCTGACTGACAGCGAAGACAGCCAATCATAGGGCAGCTCTGCCTGCCATCTCTAGTATTTCAGAGGACACCTTGCCCTCGTCTGTATCCCTGGATCTACCGATTGGTCAGACATG
This sequence comes from Nanorana parkeri, assembly GCF_000935625.1. Lineage (NCBI taxonomy): Eukaryota > Metazoa > Chordata > Amphibia > Anura > Dicroglossidae > Nanorana > Nanorana parkeri. The sequence goes on from NW_017306324.1 coordinate 2,168,771, forward strand.
CGGTTTTCACTGAAGGTAACTTCTGCTACAGCGTGCTCACATTGAACCCTCCAGTATATAGGAAATATGACGACAGGGTAAGCAGAAACTTTATACATTGGGGGGAATTTATCAAAACTGGAGCAGACAACATCTGGAGTAGTTGCCCATGGCAACCAATCAGCATCTCCCTTCAGTTTGCTCAGGTAAGATTTAAAAATGAGACAGAGAAGCTGATTGGTCGCTGTGCAAATCTGCTCCAGATTTTGATAAATTCCCCCCATTGTATCTATGACGTCCTTTTCCTATTATTCAGTGTCCCCTCACGTACAACCGGGGCTTAGTGTCACCCTGAGCGAGCGCTGTGTGGCTGCTTGCTGGGCGAGGACAGCCCGAGGTCTCAGCGGACTCAGAGGCAGAGGAGGAAATTGCTATTTAAGTATTTATTAGGAGAGCGGAGTCTGAAGGGAGCCGAGGAACAGATGTGCACCGTGACATTAGACGCCGGCATGCAGCCGCCATTGTTTCTCACGTACACAAAGGATCAGACATGCCGGATACAGACGGGAGGATACTAGAGCCGCGTCACCTGCTGGGGTGCTGATCCCCGGACCACCATAGTCTCACCTGCTGCATCCGTCTCAGTGCAAAGCTCACCTCATGTGTTACAATCGGATTGTACAACCGGCTCACAATCATAACAATCTGAGCGTCCAATCTCTGCACAAGACTTACCAAAATGATGTATTACGAGGGCAGAGCTAAACAGCCCAATCTGCAGCCAATCATGCTCTAGCACTGCATAGTTATTGGAAGATCTAAGGCCCCATTCACACCAGGGTAGTTGCAGATCAGCGCGGTTTCCGCGCAGATTTTAAAACGGCGGTTTTGGGTGTTTTTAATTTGCGTTTCAGCGCTGAAGCGCAATTAAAAAGGCCCAAAACTGCGCTGAACAGCGTGGTTCCATTGAAAGCAGTATGGAAACCGCACTGATCAGCGCAGCAAAAAAGGGTCAGGGAGCAACTCAGGCGTTTCGGACCGCGGGGAGCCGCACGGTCGCATGAACAGTCCCCATAGCAATGTATGGTGTCGTTCAAGTCGGCAGATCCGCCCCCGGTGTGAACGGGGCCTAAAGGAGATTGTACAAAAAGATAGACTAAGGGCCCATCCACAGTGTCGGCTTACCACAATACCATGCATTTCATTGCATTCCATGCATTTGTGTGCTGAGGTGCCATTCATTGGGAATGGAACCCCAACGCACCTTGCCGACAGATGTACATTGTGGGGTCCGAATAGATGCATGTACCATTTTCAGTGCGCCGGCAGCCCATTCCTGTCTTGATGTAAGGCACGACATAAGGCACATTAGTACGGCAGCATTGAAGCAGAACTCTGGGCAAAACTGTACTTAGCTCTTGCAGTGGGGCTACCTGTCTCCCCCTCTGCTGCAGCAATGGTACGTCTTTCAGCATCCTCATGTCCATTATACTGGGGGGAAATTATAAAACCTGGAGCAGATTTGCACGGCAACCAATCAGCAAATCTTACCTGAACAAACTGAAGAGAGATGCTGATTGGTTGCCATGTTCTGTCTGCTCCAGTTTTGATCAATCCCCCCCAATCGTGTATAGAATGTGGAAGGCTCAGGGACCTTAGACCGCTGGAGCCGGGGGGGAGAGATGTTTCATGGGCCGGTCTAAGAGCCAATCAGCTCTGAGGATCAGGTGAGTATGTACAGCCAGCTTTAGGTTACCCAAAGCCAAGTAATGCGAGGATCTGCCCGGACAATCTGTTCGTTCACTCAGGCAGGTCATTGCATTACCTAGTAGTGCACAGCTGTGCACATGCGTTGATATGCGGTAAAAGGTGTGAACGGGGCCTAATGAGCCCCCAATGTACATCAGAGAAGTAAACAACATGAACCTTTAACGTACCATAAGGCACAGATGCAATTACACATGCGGCATGTAGCAAAGCACTGGCAAAAATGGGTCAGCCATGATTTTCAGCGCGTTGAAGCGCATTAAAGCCGAGCTCACACTGCTACATGCATTGACATGTGTTGTGTTCTATGAATGGGCTGCTGAATGCACCCCAAAAAAATGCATGTACTATTGTATGTTATCTGGAGCATTACAGCACGCTTTACCATAGTGTCATGTGCTGGGCCCTGAGAGAAGAACCCCCAACACATACCTGTGTCCACAGATCCACCAATCCCCATCCAGGAGCAGCCCTGACCACAATGCCTGTACCCAGATTTCCCAGCATGCCCCGCAGCTGCCATGTATAAGCTCAGCAATGGACACAGAGCCCCCACTATACCCACCTCCAGCAGTGTCAGGGTGTCCCCTATACAGGTGTGGGGTGCAGCATGTCCCCCCTGTGCCCGGCTCTGCCTCTGTCCAGCGCCGCTCCCAGCATGCACCGCGCACTCCGCACTGCGAGCACCCAGCTGGCTCAAGACACGTCTGCTATTGGAGGGGCGCCTCGGCCAATGGGAGGCGGCCATGTGCAGTGACGTCACCCGGCCAGTCTTCCTTATATTGTAAAGCGCTGTGCAAACTGTTGGCGCTATATATATCCCGTATAATAATAATCATTTGTATTTATTTCTTTAGTTTTGGGCAGAAGGAGGAAGGGTTGGAGCCTTTGTTGGGTTTTTATTGCTGGCTGTGTCCCCAACCACAGAAATTCCCCCTCATTTCCCGGGGAAACGACGGGAAAGATCTCCAATTGTTGTTGTTTATCTGAAATTTCTACTTACCTGACTGATCTGATGGCCTCAGTGTGATCGCTGACCTGAAGCAAGCATGCAGCAAGTGATGTCAGAGTCTTGTTAGATCTGCTGGTGTGCAGACGTGTTCAGGGTCAGCGATGGATTGGAAGTATGGAAACCAATCGGTAAAGACAGCCAGGCGCCGGGTGTATTATTAAAGTGGACCTGACACTTCAGACTGATTCTATGAATGAACGAAGGAATACATTTTTCATCCTGTAGCCCTGGAGAGACTCTTTCTGGAGCTGCCTCCTGAGAAACTACAACTCTCAGCATTGATGACTGCCAGCCATGACTGCTTTTTGGGAAAGTCTAAGGTTCTGCTGAGGAACTACAACTCCCACCATTGAGGACTTCCAGCTCTCCTTTATTTTCAGGACAGTCTGAGGTTCTGCTGAGGAGCTACTACTCCCAGCATTGATGGCTCTCAGCTCTCCTTTATTTTCAGGACAGTCTGAGGTTCTGCTGAGGAGCTACTACTCCCAGCATTGATGGCTCTCAGCTCTACTTTATTTTCAGGACAGTCTGCATTGATGGCTAGGGTTGCCACCTTTTCTTCAAGCGAAACCCGAACACTCTAGCGACACGCAGACATTTTAAGGGGAGAATGAGTCGTGGTTTATTCATATGTAAATACTGCCACCCATTCATATGTAAATATCACAGTTGAGACCAGTAGCCCCTATCTTCATTTTGGTTGCCCCTGTCTGCCTGGCATCTTGTGTCCGGGTTTCTGCTGCCATGAAACCCGGACACAGCATTCAAAACCCGGACTATCCAGGTGAATTCTGGACAGGTGACAACCCTATTGATGGCTGCCAGCTCTCCTTGGTTTCCAGGATAGTCTGAGGTTCTGATGAGGAACAACAGCTCCCAGCATTGAGGACTTCCAGCTCTTCCTGATTTTCCTGAGTGCCCTACTGGACCCCAGAGATGCAAAACACGTAAGCTTGAGAGCGGGCACGTTTTTTTTTTTATTATTATGAATTATAAAATTGTCATTTTTGTTAATGTTTGTGCGTGTTTTATGTGTCTGTGTTTTATGTGTGTGATATGTGTCTGTGTTTTATGCGTGTGATATGTGTCTGTGTTTTTATGAATGTGTGTGTTTTATGAGTTTGTGGTGTGTGTTTATGAATGTACAATTATATGAGTTTGTATCTGTGAGTGTATAAAAGTTTGAATATGTGTGTTTTCCTATTTTGCCCCGGGCAGTGTCACTGAACGTTTTGTAAACCCCAGTTTGGGCACTCAGGCTCATACATAAGTCATCACTGGTCTAGTTGATGGACGCTCACATTGCCACCCATATACTCACCATTCCCCGACTTCTGCAGTGCAGGGGGGCGACTTCATCTTCCTGCCAACAAGATCCCTGAGAACAATGAGTAGCCCAAATCTAGTAAGTGTCTTTCATTTTGAATGGCACCCTAACGCACTAAGGCAATGTAGCATGTACAACACAGCCCGTCATCTAGTGCAGTTTGGCTGTAATGCACTTGTAGCCCACTAAGGGGCGCTACCAGGAATGGAATTCATTTGTTCTCTGATTAAAACTCAAGGAACAAGGCTTGCCAAGGATTTGTGTTCTCTCGGCGCTATGACATTGTCTGTTTCTCACTGCTATTTATTATTATTATCATTATTTTTATTATTATTATTATTATACAGGATTCATATAGTGCCAACAGTTTGCTCAGCGCTTTACAATATAAGAGCTTGCAATCTAAAAATCCATAACTTATTGCAGGCTTTGGGTACCAAACCCATCAAACTGATCATAGTGCGTAAGGACAAAGCTTTATACCGCATGAAACAGGGGCTGACCACGTGAAACAGCTGGATTTTGCATTTACATACTACAAATAAAACGCATTATGGTGTTCACACAAAATTCAGTCTGATTGTTTGTTTGATTTTAATTTTCTCTGGGAACTCCGTTTTCCTCCCACACGCATGCACATAATGATCTCACAGGCACTTCACTGCTAGTGACCATCTTGGTATGGACGCCAGCAAAGAGAGGAGGGGACGTTCATCCAGCGGGATAAAGCATGCTGCTGGGTCCCCTCCTCTCTCGTGCAGCTGTTGGGCTCTCAGTCAATGACTCTTGGTGCCCGACTTTTCAGAGGGGGTGACACCAAAGTGACTGACAGTTATTTTGGTGTCACCCAGTGAGGGCTGCCCCCCCCCCCCCTTCCTGCAACTACCTTGGGACGCCTCTGCATTTAATAATGTATTAATGAATACAGAGCTGCATTCATTTGTGTCTTTTATTTCTACCTAGAGTTTCTGTTTACACTATATTTATTTTTAATAGATCAAGTATCGCTGTAAGCGGAAGTGGGACAAAAATATAAGGAGATCATTAAATATGTTGCTCAATCTAGAAATAGCAACCAAACAACCTACAGGAAAGTGAAACATTAACTTTTGTTTAATTTTAGAACAGGATTGAGCAACCCTCACCGTGACCTGCAAGACTGTAACTAAATGTTACATAAGCTACAGAAGAAACGTTTCCCTGTGTAAGGCTCCATTCACATGTGGTGTTTCTATTACTATAGCCAGAACGTGCCGAATCCGCCCCTGGCGCTGCCCTAGTGTGAACAATGTACATTAGAATGCATTGTTTTTATGTTTAGCACGTTGTGTGAATGGAGACTTGATGGCGGGTGTCACTGGAGAGGAGTTTGTAACCTTTTCTGGGAAAACTATTCCCCAAAATTCAGCCTCATCTTTTCTCTCTTATTTCTACTGTTGGCAACCTCCATTCACACCTATGTGATGCAACATCACAGGAGCTCTGCAGGGCACTTTGTGGTGTTGCTGCGGTAGGGCGGCTCATTCATTTGAATGGGCTGTCTACTGCAGCTAAATCGCACTCAAGAGAAGTGCCAGCACCTTTTCTTAAAAATTGCATCGCACAACATTGCATGGTGATAGGTTACCATGAAATGTGATGCAATACAATGCACATGTGATGGCTAAGTGCCCTGGGGTTACATTGAGATGCAGCATCACACACGTGCCAGCAACGCCAAAGTGTCAATAGAGGCTTAAAAGTGAACTCCTGGATCACCCTTTTTTGTGCCATAAAATTGTCCACAATTGCCCAAAAATGTGTTTAAAAAAACACTTAATAGCTGAGAAAATTATTCTTTAAATGTCTGTGATGCCACCGTCTTTCCCGAGCATTGATGCTACCTTGGGTAGACAGGAGGAGGGGTAGGGAAGGGCGGTTTAAGACCAGGGAAGAACATAGAACATATCCATCCGTAAAAGGCGCATTGTTGTACTAACATCAGCTCTGTCCTACAGGAACTATAGAGAGGAGCTCACACTACCAGTAGCCAGCTCATAGAGAGAGCAAGATGGCTACCACTCTTATGAACTTGGTACTAAAGATGTGTAGTCAAGCCTTGTGCTGGAGCCATTTCAAGGCTATTTATTCATGGACAACCAATGAAGTCTACTCAAAAAATGATTGCCGGTTCAGTTAAGGTAACGAGGTGACTTTGGAATGGAGAGTTCGTAGTTCTCACTGGAGTTCAGCTTTAACGTCAAGGGAGATAAGTAACTGTCAACTCTTGGGGGAGTTAGGCATGATTACTTTTGTTTGATGGAAAATACTATCTCCAAAGGTGTGGTGCATTGAATCACCAAGGCTTCGGAATCAATATTTTCAATTACGGGGCTGTAAATCGTGAACTCCCTCCAGCGCTGGCAGCAATTTATCTGTCTGGGAATTGAAAATATGACTTGTTGCCAATGGTAGAAACGTGCCAAACTTTATATGGGATACTGGTAGGAGGAGCACATCATCTTTGAAGATAGTAACTCTTACAGATCATTCATCTACTTGTTTTATTGTCATATTGAGGATATGATTTTTATAATGGATGGTGATCTGGAATAGGTCATGGGTCAACTATCTGAATCAGGATGAGTACAATTTACGATTCACTCTTGAAGGCCATAAACAATCTATAAACTTTATGGACTTAAAGGAGAACAATGAGGTGAGTGATTTTCACTCATCCTCATAGTTCTAGCCGACCTGTGACAATGAGACTTTGTCACAGGTCGGCTCAGTAGATCGGGAGGTGAGGGAACACATACCGGCGTTCGCTCACTTCTCGATCCTGTCGCTCACTTCTCGATCCTTTCACAGCTCTCTGCCGTGACAGGAGAGGGGCTGGATTCCCCCCTCCCCGCTCTGATCCTCCAGCGCTGACTGGCGGAACGGACGGGAGAGGGGGCGGGTACAGCTGGCTCTGCCTCTAGATGGGCAGAGCCAGCTGTCACTCACGCAGCTAGGCGGATCCAGACATAATTGTCGGGATCCTTTCCAGCTGCGGCATCTCAGTATAACGCTAGCTGTAGCTCCCTATATACTGAGCTTAGGGTGACGGGAGGACGCTAGTTTGTGTCCTCCCGTTACCCTTAGGAGAACTATAGGGAAAAGCCCTAACCCCATAGTTCTCCTTTAATGTTGAAAGGAGTTCTCTGTGATATGAAAGTGGAAGTAGAAGTGTAGGGAAAACCCATTTCTCTGATATCTTTCCTTCATGCTGGATAAGAAGAACTATAACTTCTAACTATAACTATATTGAGATGTTGGAGAAGAAGTTGGTGGCTTTGAAGGGGAGATTCTCAAAAAGTGGATATCCTAGGGACTCCATGGACAAAGCATATCGATTTGCACAAAACTAAAGGGGAGATGATGTATTAAAAGAGACAAAATGGCCAGTGAAGCCAAATAGGACAACAAACAGGAAAGCAATGTTTTTTCTACTACATATAGTTTAGAATTTTGAGAAAGTACAAAGGATAGATAACAGATATATACCAGTATCTACTATTGGTGTATGAAATGCCACCAGAAATGTAATATCCTGCTTCTGTGATTGGCTGACGGGTTTTCTCAGAAGTAACATTTTAGGGATTCTCTGCAACAGGAATTTCATTTTTGGCAAGATACTCCCTACAGCTTGTCTACTAAAGGGATACAAACACATGAGCTTTACTTATTAGAGCACTGAGATTTGCTTGCGTGTCTATAATCAAGCCTGACTCTCCCCATGCATGAATCAGCCTGGAAAGACATTGGGGAAACAAACAGCTATTTCATCAGAAGATTCAGAACAGAAAAAGTCAGAATGTGCAACAAAGTTGGTTAAAATCCATACAATGTATATAGATTGCCCAGAGGGAATTTGTCTTCATTCGCAAAAGTAGAATTAAACTTTAAGGGATGGTTCACACCACAAAGACTGCGTTTCAGAGGGTTCGGCCTCTGTAATGCTCTGGAACGCAGTGGTGTGAACCGGCCCTGAGTGCTCTTTTTACTGTGTCTCTTCTTTTTTTGAGATTCCCATCCACCACACGAGAAGTCAGGGGGAATTTCTGGGGGCAATAGGCAGAAAAACATTTGGCCTTCCGTCCGACTGCAGATTTTTGTGCAACTTGCCCAGTGGGCAGAAGCAGCACGTACAGTGTTAAGTTATTTCTAGACCAAGTATTTTTGTTCTGTTTTGCATAGGGTAGGGAAAACCCCTCTCACTTCTCCTTCCAATGGCCAATGGGTCACTGTGGTTAAAAATGAGAATGGAGGACTTTGCCTTCTCCCTCAGACATCAAGAAGAAAAAAAACAAATCAGTTCTAGTAGCACCCTGATTGTCCATTGGATACAAAAATATCTCAATTTTGGAAACAATGTAAAGGGGGATTGATATTATTTGAACAATTACACAGCCTATATCAGGGGTAGGCAACCTCGAATCTCCCAGCTGCGGTGAAACTACAAATCCCATGAGGCATTGCAAGAGTGTGACAGTCGCAGGAATGACTCCTGGAAGCAGGAGCATGATGGAAATTGTGGACTTTACTACAGCTATGTTGCCAAGGTTGCCTAGCCCTGATTTAGAAGTTTGATGAAAGGTTTGGTGCAGTAAAGCGCTTTACAGCTGGAGCGTAGCTGTTGTCTATCCCTGGCCGATAGCCTCCCTCTTCCCCCACTGCCCTCATGAATTTTTATTTTCTTCCCCTTCTGTCTCCATTTTCTTCTTCCCATCTCCTCCTCCCCTATGTCTCCCCTCCTCCCCTATGTCTTCTTCCCATCTCCTCCTCCCCTATGTCTCCCCTCCTCCCCTATGTCTTCTTCCCATCTCCAAACCCAATGTCTCCCCTTCTTCCCCACCAACCCTTCCTCCTTCCCACCGACTCCCCCACACCACCATTTCTTAAAGCAACATAAGAAAGAGGGACCCACAGAGTCCATAGTTAACTCTAAGCCTTAAGAGCCTGTTTAATGGGCCTGTTTGTCACTACTTGATGTCCTCATATTCCAGGCTTTTGCAAAGTTGTACAACTTCCTGTAAGTACGGCATGTTATACTTTTTATATGGAATTTCATGCTTAAATAATTTTTTTTTTAAATGTCTCATATCAGGTTTGTCTTCAAACTCATTTTTTTTGGCCTGACTCCACTTTGGTGCTACTTTTTCCATTCAATGACAATTTAGTGCACGTTGGGTCATTATGGACACCAGAGAATATAAACTGCCCTTGGCAGCAGTAGGGAAAGTTGAAAAGAGGTCAGTGTTGAGGCACACTGCTGACTCAGCTCCTGGGATTTTCCCGGCCCTGCTTTAGCCTCTTGCTCATGTTCAGATAGGTGCACGGATATGTTTTTGATGGCGGAGCTGCTTTTAGTCCCAATCCAACACGGTACGTGACAAAAGCACCATCAGCCATCATTGCGTCAAATTGCTCTCTGCTGATAACAGAACCATCCTATCCAATCTTGTGTAAATGGTGTGAATTGGGTTTATTCACTTAGATTGCCTGGGACTGGAATAATCTTCCAATGTTTGTCATGCATGTAATGTCACAGTTCATTGCAGTGTATTTCCAGTGTATTGCCTTCATTGCGCACAACATGAATCACATAACAAATGTTTGAACATCTTATCACAAACCGCAGCTATAAATACACACACTTGTACAACACGTTCAGCTTTGAATATCTACATCAAACACTTGCAACCCGAGGCCCTCCAGGTTTGGATGAAGTCCCAGCTTGCCTTCATCTTCTATGGTAAACTTGGCCAGATACACTGTAACTGAGCCTCGAAGTGAGATCTGCCTGTGTCTCTGTAATGGCCAATTGGACTGCGTCTGTCATTTCTATTAGTGTAGGCTTGAGATAGAAATGAAGAATCTGATTGGTTGTCCTGAGCTTCTTTTAGGCACCTTGAAGCCGTGACAGATTTTTATTGGTCAGTTTAGTTTATGTCTGGCTGGAGCATCATAGCCTGACATTTTGAAAATATTCAAAGCACATTTGGCAAACCCCAAAGAAATAAGGGAAGGATTGGTGAGGCCCGGGTATAACTCTAAGGAAATGGGGAGGCCAGAGTGTCATTAGTGAAGGATTGGTGAGGCCCGGGTATATCTCTAAGGAAATGGGGAGGCCAGGGTGTCATTAATGAAGGATCGATGGGGCCCGGGTAGATCTCTAAGGAAATGGGGAGGCCAGAGTGTCATTAATGAAGGATTGATGGGGCCCGGGTAGATCTCTAAGGAAATGGGGAGGACAGGGTGTCATTAATAAAGGACTAGTGGGGCCTGGGTATCATAAGTAAAGTATGAGTGAGGCCCAGGTGTCATCTGTGAAGAGATGGTGAGGTCAGGGTGTCATTAGTGAAGGACTGATGCGGATTGAGGCAGTCCGTGCATCATCTATGAAGCAATGATGAGGCCAGGGTGTCATTGGTGAAGACTTTGTGAGGCCCGGGTATCATATGTGAAGGAATGGTGAGGACCTGATGCCATTTTGAAGGATTGGTTAGACAAGGGTGTTTTTAGTTAAGGATTGGTGAGGCCAGGGTGTCATTTGTGCATGATTGATAAGGCCAGAATGTCATTAGTAAAGAATTGGTGAGGCGTAGGTTTCATCCCTGAAGGATTGGTAAGACCGAGTATCACCTGTAAAGGATTGATGAGGCCTGGGTGTTATTTGTGAAGGATTGGTGAGACACAGGTGCCATCTGTGAAGGATTGGTAAAGAATAGTGTCACACTTCCCTGTGCAATGATCCAGTGGTGGATTTTGCTTCCTGCCAATCTGCTCTGAACCTCTCTGTTAAAAGACCAGCTCACTGTTTGCTCAGCGTTCAAGCAACGTGTCTACACACTATAGCCGAACCCTCTTTGTCACTTTTGTACTTGTTCTTGAGTTCCTACACTTCCAGCAAGCGGATTGTTTTAGCAGCTTCAGTGGCTTGCTTTTGTGGCTGCTTGTACATTCTACCTGCTTCCCTCTGAGTGTCCTGCCAGCATTTCCATCACAGGTCCTCTGCTGTTTATCAGCGCTCCTATTACTTTCATGTATGGACTTCTTCGTTTGCCTACTTCCATATCCTGTATTCCTGACCTGCATTGTATATACTTGTTCACCCCTCGGGGGTGCAACTAGCCTGTCTATGTACGGGTGTGCTAGAGGGCTGCAACCTGGAAGGTGTTCAGCAGTGCAATCATCCTCACCAGTGGAGGCTCTGTAGAAGACCTGGCCTTTCTTAGATTCTGCTCCTCTAGTGCATCCACGGTAATGCACAGACACCTACTCCCTGTGTTCTCTGCGTTCTGCATCCCAGGCGTCATTCTAGCTCGCTACATTGACGCTCCATAAGCCCCGGGGCCTTCCTTTTTTTGAGCCTTGGTCCTCGGACCGTGACACATAGTGTAAACTGTGAGGTATTGGTGAGACTAAGGTGCCATTTGTGAAGGATTGGGAGCCCAGGGTGTCCTCTATGAAAGATTAGTGAGGCCAAGGTTTCATCTGTGAGGGATTGGTGAGGCCAGGGTGTCATCTGTGAAGTATTGGTGAGTTCTGATGTTATTTGTGGAGGACTGGTAATGCCAGGATATCATCCTTGCGAGATTGAGGAGGCCAGGGTGTCATAAGGGAAAGATTGGTGAGGCCAGGGTGTCATTAGTGAAAGATTGTTCAGAGCGTGTTGGCATCTGTGTGGGATAGATTAAGCCCTGGGTGTCATCTGTAAGAGATTGGTGAGGGTAGGTTGTCATCTGTAGAAGACTGGTGAGGCACACGCATCATCTGTAAAGGATTGGTGAGACCTGGTGCCATCAGTAAGAGACTGGTGAGGTCAGGGTGTCATATATGAGGAATTGATGGTTATTAGTATGTGAGGCCCAGCTGAAAAATGTTTAGAAATTGCTGTTCTGTCAGATATTTTCACACCTTAACCTATGAACTTACATCACATATCCAGCCAGTTATATTCAAAGACAGTAGACGGTAGTATTGGATTTCCTTCATTTGTTTTACAGCAACATTACAAAATTATGTTTTCCATTCATTTTCAACAACAGTTACAACAGGAATGATTCAAGTCAGTTTGGTTTAAATATAAATCAGACGGATTTGTTTTGTACAAAATAATAATTACATTCACTCTTATTTAAATGTCCAGAAAATAAAGGTCAATTCCATCAGAAACAGATATTTTGGATGGAGTTGGCCTTTACATGCTGGTTGCAGGCAAGGTTAGCCTCTGGCTCCTTATACCTCAGGGGGACTCCAGTGGTGAGACCATTCCACCAGAATTCCCAGTTCTGCCCCAACTGTCAAGGCCCTATGATGACGTCACCTTACACCATCACTTACTCCATCATGTATAACGAGAGTCCAGTTCCAACATAGTTATGGATTTGGAGAAGGGAATGAAGGTTTTGTTACATAGTATTTGAGGTTGAATAAAGACATAAGTCCATCAAGTCCAACCTGTTGTGTGTGTGTGTGTGTGTATACATCCATGAGTGTTCTCATTCTTAAGAGTACCTATACCCTTGTACATTTCGGTCTCTCAGGAAGTCGTCCAAAAGCTTCTTGAATGATTCCAGATTAATTGCGGAAATTACCGCTTGAGGCAGCGAGTTCCAGACCCTAACCGCGCGTACTGAGAAGAACCCTCTTCGCCCCTTGTGTTTGAATTTTTTTTCTACCAGTTTTAGGTGGTGTCCTCTAGTCTTTGTTACGGAATTAATCTTAAAGAGTTTGTTGCTAATGTTGCTATGACTATGGAACATTTTGGACATGAAAATCATGTCCCCCCTTAATCTCCTTACTTCCAACGTAAACATGTTTAAATTTAGTAGCCGTGTTCTGCCCAGCATGAGAAGAGATACAAATTTAAAAGGAAGAGCAGCAAAGAGAAGGGAAACAACCATGGATTACAGTAAGGCGCACATTACAGTATTGGTTTATGTTACAAAAATCTGAGGGTTTAATGTCACTTTAAATAGTATGCTGGGAGAAATGTAGCGTCTGCAGTTTCTCGGAGGTATAGGAAGCCAACGTTGCCCATCCTAAACTGAAATTTCAACCTAATATCTAGTTTCACAGAAACTGATCAAGCTAAAATGCACATACCAATTCCACTGAATATCAGTGTAAAAAAACAGGTCTTGAAGACATTTTCTGCCTTCAGGAGAAATGAATTTGCATGCATGCACCCAGTGCCAGGACAATGTACTTGGGCACCAAGGCGAAAATGCCAAATTGCAGATAATGCGAGGAGAGAGCAGTTATTTCAGTATAAACAGAGCAGCTCTGCTGTCACTTTATCAGCTGTGTGCCATGCTCTGGGTATTGCTTCAGGGCTGGTGACAGAGGAGCTTCAATAATTACACTGGGAAAACAATGCTCTCCCAGTGTAATCTGACTGAGCTGTCAGCTTGATCGTCCAGTCCTGCACAGGAGGGCAAGGCAGAGGAAGGAAGGCATATAGATGCCTCTCTTGCATCTGTCTCAGCCAGGCCCCGCATGGAGCCACTTACACTTCATCATCTACCAACTGTGCAGGTTACAAAATGAAAGGACAAAGCTGCCAATTTCCGAAGGCAGCCAATCTGATCGCTCCTTGCGTTTGCCAATATGCACAAGACAAATTAGACCTGGAAGGTGATTGGTTGCAAAAGATCAGACTACAGTCTAAAAGACAAAATTATAGGTGGGTAAAGAAGTAAAGAAAGTCTCTCGCTTCATTTTTAAATTAAAATCCATTCAGAACTTTTCTCTCTAGTTTTGGATAGTGTGGGAAAGGTTTAGTACATCTGCTGGATTTAAAAAAAAAATATTTGTGTCCTCAATGCTCAGCCTTGTCCTCGTGTCCTGTCCTGGTGACACTCACATTCGGTGAGCCAAACTTCTCTGTTTTCTTCATTTTTTTAATTGTTCCTACATAGAACCCACCAAGTAGCTGTGGCAGCGATTCTGGTTCCCTATTGGATTCTCCTAATGATGAATAGGGTACTGCAATCCGGAGAGGGGAAAGAGGAAGTTCAGCTCTCAGAAATGCTCTAGGTGTCACCCAGATAGGAAGTGAAAGGAAATCACCCCACCAATGACACAGACAGCATAAAAAAAAAATCTGTCAAAGGATCAACACTTTCCAATTCTATTTAATAGGAAAAAAACTTGTGGGCAGCAGCATAAGTCTTTGCTTTATTAAGAGACAGATGGACGCGTGAGGCTTCAACCCTTATCAGAAATCTGCAGTACTATGGCCGACTGGTTGATAGGAGAGGTGGTGTCACCAGTCCATCTCAGTGCAGCTGACTTCAGAGTTTTCGACTTTCTCATGGAAGTTTAAAGAGATCAGGACTCCTCACTGGAAGATCCTTCAAGTGGAACTGCAGCCAAAACTTTTGATAGTTTTGAATACAGTACGGGAGGGTTATACCCCGTCATAATTTTTATTTTTTTTGCCATCTGTGTCCCACTGGGGAGGTTTCCATTCACTTCTTGCTTTATAGCCACAACAGATAGTCAGAAGAAATTCCTCCAAAGTGAGGGAAATCCCCGGTGGTCAGCTGGGTCACCAGAACAAGTGTCCCCATTAGAAGACTTCCAATCTATTTCTGTTCTGATGACAACCCAAAATCTGGGATTTTCTTTTACTTTCAGTTTTTTTTTCCACAGAACCTTTTTAAAGTCACAGGAAAGCTGAAAACCTCTTTAAAAATTCTTCACTTTACCATAAAAATAAATTACAAAATGCCCAAGAATGTGCTTTGTCTATCTGTAGAATCTAGGGATGCACCGATACCAGTTCAGATACCAGTGCCGATACTTGGCATTTTCATGAGGACTACCAAGGTTAGAGCGGTTGCAGCTGGGACCTGGCTCTGGTGCTCCACCACTGTCCTGAAATCATTAGTCTGTATTGTTTTAGAAAAACTGTCACATGACCCTAAAAACAGACATGTATCAGTACTTGTATCTGTGAGTACTTGGAGAAGTATCAGTACTTGTACTTGCACAAAATGGCATCGGTGCATCCCTTATATATATTTATATCAAACAAATCATACATTAAAACAGAGATGTACAAATCCCGGGAGCTCCGTGTGCTCATTACAAATGACAGCTGCCTCCTAATTTGTGAATTTTTCTCTAGTCTGGTCTTGGAGCTGGAAAAGTATCTGTACTTGTACTTGTACCGAGTACTGTACTTCATATCGATGCATCCCTAGTAGAATCCTTCAGTTGGGTTTAAAAACAGATCCTTTAGTTTGGGCCACGGCCCTCCAAAATGGCCTGCGCACTGTGCTCCAACAGGTCCATTGGTTTGCCCATAGTCCTCCAAAACTGCCTCCACACTGTGCAATAACAGGTCCATTGGTTTTGCCCACAGTGCTCCAAAATGGCCTGCACACTGTGCAATAACAGGTCCATTGGTTTTGCCCATAGTCCTCCAAAACTGCCTCCACACTGTGCAATAACAGGTCCATTGGTTTTGCCCACAGTGCTCCAAAATGGCCTGCTTACTGTGTGTTTCTATTTCAAATTGTGCCCCAAGTTTTTCATGAGCGGCTGTAATTCCACAGTAACTTTTCCACTGAACCCTGGTGATTCGGATGACTCGCTTCCATCCTGGCTAACGCCAGTCTGCCTGTTCAGAATTTTCAGGCATGCGTTCAAAGGTGCGTGTAGCTTGTCAGTGATTTTGCCGGACAGGCGTTTGGCTTGTTTCTTTCCAAGCATTTTTGTGTTGTCTCCTGCCAGCTCCTGTAATAATCTTACAAGCTGTGAGGGTAGAATGTAGGCCGGGTGTACCCTAAACAGATTCGGCACAACATCGCCATCAGAGCCGAAGCTGGCAACAAGGTAGCGTCCTTTGGTTTGCCCTTTTTGAAAGTCGGCATAAACACAGTTCAGCACAGCCCCAAAAGATCCATAAGGGTCGGAATCCACAACCTGGTTAGCACTCTGTTTTTCCCACGCCGTATACCTCTCCTTGGCTCCCTCTGAGAACAACAGGATGATCAGCCCTCGTTTTTCAAAAGCTTCAGATTTCTGTTTCTGGTACCAGGGCAGAGGGTTCACTCTCGCCATTTCGGTGCGGTGCCACTGATCCAGAACCACGTCCAGCTTAAGATCTTGCAATGAGAGGGCAAAGGCTCTTACTAGTTTCATGTAGGCTGGGTTATCTGGGGAGTAGAGGATCAACACTCTTCGATTTTTGAAGATCTTATCTAGAAAGAAAATTGGTACATAAAGAAAATGTTAACCGTGAACACCGGATCACTCCTCCTAATATAAAGTGTATATAAACCAAAAGAAATACAGTCCTTTTTTCATTTTGGACAGAGCAAGGAAGGGTTAGAACCTGTATCAGGGCATTGTTGCTGTGTGTGTCCCAATGGGGAAGTTGACCCTTTTGGACATGGAGACCAGAAAGTGAACTTTTAAGCTGTCACTGGAACAGGAATAGAGGGAGAAGTAACCGGAACAGATGTCTCCATTGGAAGACAGCTGTCTACGAGAGCATTTCTCTTGAGGAGGTCTCTCACTTCCTGTTGTGCCTTTAGACAGGAAGCGAATGAAAATCTCCATTACAGGACACAGACAGCAAAAACATTGACAGTGGTTTTACATATCCAATAGAAAGACGACTAGAAACTAGGGATGCACCAATACCGACACCGCTATCAGTGCCGATACTAACCGCTGATACCAGCACTTTAAGTTTTGAAACTGAAGCTGGCACGGTACAGGCATTGCGGTTCACAGGAAGGCTGCCGAGGTCCCCCGCTTGCCTGTTTACAGTGCTGGCCGCACATCTCCTCCTCTTTCCTGCAACCACGCCACTCGCACCCACCTGCAAGATCAACCGGGCCCCTGGTGAGATCCCGCGCAGCCCTCCTAAGACCCCGCACAGCTTCCCAATACCCCGCACAGCCCACCCGAGTGCCAGTACAGCCCACCTGGGGCCCCTGCACAGCCTCCCGAGACTCTGCAGGCCTCCTAGGACCCCACATGGCCCACCCGAGACCCACAGAGCCTCCTAAGGCCCTGCACAGCCCTCCTGTGAGCCTCTGCTGGAGACATCAAGCTGGCACTCCAGATCAACACTGAGTATGCAGTTTCATTTTATTCTGCATTGCTGTATAATGTCTTGCTGGGATTTGTAGTCCCCTATAGTCCCCTATAGCTGGTGGTAATCTGCATTGCTGTATAATGCATTGTTGGGATTTTAGTCCTCTATGGCCAGTGCCATTCTGCATTGCTGTATAATGTATTGCTGGGAATTGTAGTTGTCTATAGCTGGTGTTATACTGCATTGCTGAAATTTGTAGTCCCTCTACAGCTTGGAGTCAGTGGCAGAACTAACAGGCTTGCAGTTGCAACCGGGCCCTGGTGCTCCACCACTGTCCAATAAAAAGTATCAGTAATTGGTATTGGCGAGTGCTTGAGGAAAAGTATCAGTACTCGTACTCAGTCTGGAAAAAATGGTATCAGTGCATTCTTACTAGTTACACTATAACCAATGTGAGCCACTGACTGTTTTTGCTCCTCCTTGATGGTGTTATGTCAAATATGCAGCAAGCGTTAAAGAATGTCATTATTATTATTTTTTTGGTTATCTTCCTTGCATTCTTGCGGCGACAGCTACTTTTGTGTATAAAGTTGTGAATCTCCTAAGCTGTAATTCATGATGAAGACAAGATAAGACTTATGTATGGCAGCAGCAAGGTGTGACCCCCAGCCAGCAGGAAGAGAATTGGCCCTATTTCGAATAATCTAAAATGCCATCAGTGTTCTGCTGAAAACCTTTATTTCCTGGAGGGTTGTCAGTGGAATTTCACTGTTTCTTTTACAAGGAATTAGCTGTTTGTACTTACCCAGAGGTTTTTCCACTCTCACCGACTTCAACCACTCTGTATACAGAAAAGGTTTATAGGTTACACACAAGAATTTTTATGGTTCACATTTTTTACCTTGATTTTTCCCAAGGTATATTTGTCCTATTTTTTTACATTTTCTTTAATCATTCACTTTTTCCCTATATTATTTTTATTATTTTGGTTCTTAGGATTACACTGCAGTTAATATTACTCAAGCCTCGAAACGCACTCTACACGGTGGACACAGCCTTCCAACCCTGGGTGTTGAATCCAAGTCATCATGGTTTAGTGTTAACAAAAGCTTTACCAACTGTAACCTGTGTTCTGGGAACATCTCTTCCTGTACGTAAACTGCAGCCAAGTATTCCCAGCCCTGCCCACTCTCCAGTACTGTGTGCTTAGGAAGTCATGAAGTGCCATTATACTAATGCGTTTTGGCCAGTGCCTCCTGCGATTTTTGTCTCCTCCCCAACCTGTTATTTTCTCTACAATCCCCTGGCTCCATCCATTATTGGCTTTACCCCTTCCCAACAGCACTGTTTCTCCGCCCCCCCCAATTCCATAAGGCCAACCCTATTCCTTCCAGATTGGCTTGCATCTATTCTCACCCTTTCCCCTTCTACACAGCACTGTCCCTGGGCACTCACGCTTCCTCAACGCTTTTCTCAGTCTGGTTCCTCCGCTGACTGCCAGCCCAAACTGCTCTCAGTCTTGGGCTTCTTGCTGTCCCATCTGGAAGCTCTATTTAAAGTCTCTTGTGCAATAATCACAACTAAATGCATACATGAATAAATGATTCATGGAAAAGTCTTGTACAGGTTGGACATCAAGGCTTCCATGGACAGGTTCCAAGGCAGGTGACACAGCTTAGAAAGCCAATACCTAAAGAGTAAGAAGGAGTTCTGCCAATTGTCTCATTATGAGACAGCTTGCTCCTGCTTCCAAAGGCAAGTTGCAAAGAAATGGGTCTGCAGCTCATATATGTATTTGAGACCTTTCTGAAGGACCTTTGAATTGGAATATATGGAGCAGCATTATTTTTTTATGTGTGCCAATTATTTCCTACTGTGCTGTATTATTACTGCTTCTCTATACAAGTCAGTGGGACTGTAGTGTGAATGTACAGTAAGCACATACTAAAGGCCTCTATTCAATGTATTCTATAATTTTCTTCTTCTGAGAAGCACCTAGAAGATTTCTTATGGTTGTATTTGACTTGCTTCTGAATCTAATGTCTGTGTACACTAATTCTTACTCACTCTCAACTTTTTTAATACAAGTGGACAGTCTCTAGAAGACATATTGGCCTGGGGTCAAATAATATGTACCAATCAGTATCATTTATTGGGCCTTAAAGTAGAACAAAAGCCAAAATAATTTTTGGTCTTGGATAGAGTAAGGGAGGGTTCAGGGGCGTCCTGAGGCCGGGTGTTACCCAGAGCAGCTACCGGGTGACACCCCGCTGTGACGTTATCACGTATGCATGCACGGCCATCTTGATGATACCTGCCGGCGGCCATCTGGGTGATGGACGTCGGCAGAGAGAGGAGGGGACATTCACGCGGCGGGATGAGGTATGCCGCCGGGTCCCCTCCTCTCTCGTGCAACTGTCGGGCTCTCTGTCCATGACCGAGTGTTCGAATTTTCCGAGCGGGTGAAACCAAAATTGATGTCATTTTGGTGGTCCCCTCCAATGGGGAGAACCCGGGTGCGGGCTGCACCCTCCGAACCCCCCTAGTGACACCACTGGGAGGGTTATAACCCCGGTTAGCTTTTTTTGCCATCTGTGTCCCATTGGGGAGATTTCCCCTTACTTGGTGTCTGATAGCCACAACAGAAAGTGAGAGGAAATCCCCTCCAAACTGAGGGAAATCCCCAAAGGTCACCAGAACTAGTGTGCCCATTAGAAGATTTCCCATCTATTCCTATTCTGGTGACAACCCAAAATTTGTGATTTTCTTTCACTTTCATTGATAACCGGTCAAGTAGAGAAGGTGAATCTCCCTAACAGGGACACAGACAGCAATAACAGCATGACAGGCATTCTAATCCCTCTCCACTCTATCCAAAACTGAAAAAAAACTTTTAGCTTCTTATTCTTCCAAAGCTGAGGTGTGTTCATGAAAACCACAATAATTATTTCACAGCGATACCATGGAGAGAGATGGAAAACATGGCCTGGTGTTGGCCGCTGATATCCGGTGAGGGTGACACTACCTAAATCTATCATTTATGATTGGCTGTGAGGAGGTCCAGTATCAGCACCGCCCCTCTGATCAGCATCCAGGAAACTTACTTTTCAGACTTTCTATCTTCAGCAATAAAATCAGCAAGACGCAGGCGACTACGAGCAGACACAACAACCGGGACCACATCCACCTGGACCTCATATCTGCAGAGAGAGAGAGTAGAGGCCTTCAGACATCTCTGAGTACTCCAAGCCTATGAACCATCCTTATCGCACAGTATAATAAAGGAGGATCCCATTCCAGTATTAGAACCCTTAGCCAAAGACATAAGTGGTCACCAGAGGATCCCACGGCCAAGCAGCCATTTCCTCAGACAATTTACATGCACGTTTGTGATGTTTACCCACGAATGAAAATGTAATATATTGCAGCACACAAATCCTTTGATGTAAGGACTGCATTCGTTTTCTAATACCTATAGATCCAAAAGAAATCCAGTGTAACTTGTAACTTCCTGTGCACTGCGCTGAAATCACAAACAATGTTATCAGCTTTCAGCTATCTTCTCTGAACTGCACAGCCCCTGCTGCCTATGTAGAGATGGAGCCTATAGAGATCAGCAGAGCGGGGAGTTGTTCCTAGTCCAAATCAGTAGAGCATCCTAGTGTGACAACATTGCTCCACCATAGGTACAGTACAGGCAGTAAGTGTTGTCACCCTAAGACAGGAAGTGTTTTATTGGCATTCTGCACTTGCAGAACTGTACTTAGCCTGAAAAAAGAAAATGAATGCAGCCACTACATGGAATGATTTGTAAGCTGCAATGTATTAAATTTTTGTTCTTGAGTTTAAATTTTAGACTTTACAAGCATGCATTTCATTGTCTAAAGATTTCAATTATTATATGGTTGGTTTTGGCTTTATCTTTACAAATGAATGTTTCTACCCTGGACTTATTTGATATTTTGAATGGAAGTTGCCAACAGAGGTGTCTTTGTTTGGCGCAGGCTCTGTCATTATTTACTAAAGGTGTTGGTTATTTTGGCAGACTGGAAATGGGATTTTCATAACAATGAGATGTCACGAGCCGGAGGGGGAAATAAAATAGAATGGAGAAGATAACATCAAATTAAAGAGTGCATGTGTGTCCAAGAAAATCAATGCAACTTCCTTTGCGGTTGTGCTTTGATGGAAGACTCCGGGGAAATTGAAAAGCTGAATTGTTATATTTTTTAATGAAAAGCTGCTGATTAGAACCATAAAATCTTTACAGACTTTTTTTTTGAAGTGCTAGCTCTACACTGTTTGAATTTCAGCCAAGTCCTGATAACTCGGCTGGGATTGGAGCAGTGCGTAGGCTACTTGGAACCAGTGGCGTAACAATCGCCATAGCGACCCAGGCGGCCTCTATGGGGTCTGGCCAGACACCGTGCGGGCCACCTGTGTCGCTATGGCATCTTATGCTGGTGGCTTTCACTGGCGGCTGTGAAGAAGAATGCGCTGCTGTTCAGATCACTGACAGTGCGGAGTTAATGAGAGCCAGCAGTGTCGGTGGAGCAGGCTGGACCCGGCAGTAGAGGAGGAGGGGCCCGTGGTTGACATCTGAGGAGGAGGCGGGGGCCCGGTGACGGAGAAGGAGGCGGGCCTGGCGTCAAAAGAGGAGGAGGCGGGGCCCATCAGCGATCATGCAGGAAGAGGAGGTGGACAGGTAAGGAGTGTGACCAGCCCACCTGAGGGTGACCCTGCAAAGCCCACCATAGAGAGTCTATGGTGGGCTCTGCACCCCTGCAGCCCTATGGTGGGCTCTGCAGGGTCACCCTCAGGTGGGCTGCATGGGATCTCAAGTGGGCTCTGCAAGGGGCATAATTAGAAGTCACAGGGCTATGGGGCCCTGTGATTTCGAGTTAAGCCCCTGCTTGGAACCCCCCTGTTCTACAAAGTCAGTTCTTCAAATTACTTTTGTCAAAGGAGCAGGTTAAAAAATCTCTGCCAAACAGTGCTTGCTAGCAAATCAGCTGCAGTCACTGTTCCAGTATTTTGCACACCTGCCACTATCAGAATACAATAGCCCACCTGGGACCCCACACAGCCCTCCTGAGACCCTGAAGACATCGGCTGCCACCCTGAACCAAAACAGAGCATGTAGCTTCATATTATTCTGCATTGCTGTGTAATGTATTGGTGGGATTTGTAGTCCTCTATAGCTGGTGGTATTCTGCATTGCTGTATAATGTATTGCTGGGATTTGTAGTCCTCTATAGATGGTGGTATTCTGCATTGCTCTATAATGTATTGCTGCATGGCGAGTCTCCATGGTGGATCATTGTCTTTAGACCCTCTTCTGTGCTCTCTTCTTTTGCTGGGGCAGCACCGCTCCTGATCCACCACAGAGGTGAGGCTTGGAATCACTTAATTCAAGTCTCTCCTCCATGACAGATTAAAAGGGGCAGCGCCTGGAAAATAGAAGCGAGCCCAGAAGCGGCTCCTAAATTAACAAAGCAGCACTGGAGCATGAGGAGATTTGAAGCCTCACCTCTGTGGTAGATCAGGAGGGGAAAACTTAGGCAGAGGAAATATTGGTCCAGAGCATTTAGCTATAGTTTGGTGTATGGGGGAGTTCGCTAATGAAAGACTAGCCCCTGGGCGCCTCATGATCTTGCTACGCCTCTTTCTTCTACTACATCATACTGACTGAAAAGCACAACCCACACAGTACAAAACAGGACGGTCCCCCATTGCATTATGGGAGCAGTTTTATTTCCTAGTTCAGAGCTGCTCAGCTGTTACAACCAAGCAAAGGGGAACGAGAAGTGACCACACAGTGGTCCCAATTTTTTTCTTTCTTCCTGATGTAGGTTTAATGAAATGGCACTGCGGTTGTACAAAGCGTTTAGATGTCAATTAATGTTTAGAAGAGCTACTCATTAAAAGGAACACTCCACCCCCCTTATATTGAAATGAACATATCATATTTTTTGTAGGGTCCTTTGCAGACTTTGCTGTGGTGCCAATGACCTGCAGCACGCTTTCCTTTTAAACGCCTTATATATCATGAATGTACTTACATTTATCAACATTGCAGAGGGAAACATTCTGTTTTGCACTAGATAAGATCTGAAAGAAGAGAAAATAACATTTATGGTAGGACTTTGATGGACATCTTTTTCAGTATGCCCTTTTATTGTTCCCAATGTGGCCATAAGTTTGTGAACACCCGAGCACCTCACCTTTGTGAACTTGGTAAAGGTCCAATTCCAAAACCATGGGCATTAATATAGAGCCCTCCTCCCTCTTGAAGCTACAAACAGCCTCAATGTTTCTGTGAAGGCTTTGCAGAAGGCCTCCAAAAACAGCATTTATGAGGTCAGGTACTGCTGTTGGACAAGACCTGGCTTGCAATTGGTCTTTTAAATAATTTCGAAGGTTTCCAGTAGAGTTGAGGTCAGAGTTCTGTGCAGGACACATAAGTTCCTCCACAATAACCTCATCAAACCATGTACTTATGAAGCTGGCTTTCTATGCAGTCATGTTGGAACCAAAAAGGGTCTTCACCAAACTGTTACCACAAGGCCAAAAGAATACCACTGTCTAAAACGTCTTTGTATGTTGTAGCATTAACAGTATCCAAGGCCGACCAGTGATGTCAGTGAGCTGGGTCGAGGTGTTGAACAGAGCCAGATATACTGTGCACCACCAACCAGCCATCACCCCCCCCCATTCCCTGGTAACATGCACTAGACATCACCTGGGGCACAGACCTGTGTTATGGCTTGATCTACATTTGATATACTTTTTGACCCTAGAGACTTATTGATCTGTAGGACTATCTGGGATCATCTTGCAATCAGAAAAACAGTCTAACCATTTCTGTGGATGCTGTATGAGATCATAGTCATTGGTACGAGACTTTGCTATGTAATATGGTTCTATACACTTTTGACTTATGGAAATGTGAGTGCTTTTTGGAGCCTCTTCACTTTATTTATAGTAACATTTAATTTATAGTTATTAATATAGTTATAGTTGTTAATTTATAGTTATATGATATCTTACATCATATAGCTATAATGTAAATCTTTGTAGGACATAGTTATGGTCTTTTGAAGACTATTATATCCCCTGCAGCCCCCCTCCCCCATGAGGGATACCTGGTTGGAATGTATTGGTGGAGTGCATTGGATACATTTATAAGTAGTTATATTTACTGTATTGTGAACAATAGCCAACACTAGTGTGATAATGTTGTTTTACATATATTAATTATCTCATGCAATTTTATAGATTTACTACCTCTTTTCCCTAAGGAAGCAGATCTAATGTCTGGGAAGTGGTCTTTTACCACCAGAAGTATTGGCGGTAAAAATGGAACTCATCTCTCATCTAACAATGGTTCATCGATAAATAGATAAGGAGAAAGAGAAGGAGAGAGAGAGAAGAGAGAGGGGGAGAGAGAAGAGAGAGGGGAGAGAGAAGAGAGAGGGGAGAGATATAGATTGAAATAGAGAAACATTGAGTTGGAGCTTAAGATAGGGAAATATAAAGATTGGGATGAGAAATGTAGAAAACGGACTGAGATATGATGATATGGCGTTAGATAGAGTTAGATAGAGTTAGATAGAGTAAGAGAAGAGGGGAGAGAGAGAGAAGAGAGAGAGAGAGAAGAGGGGAGAGAGAGAGAAGAGAGAGAGAGAGAAGAGGGGAGAAGGAAGAGGGAGAGAAGAGGGGAGAGAGAGAGAGAGAAGTGGGGAGAGAGAGAGAAGAGGGGAGAGAGGATAGAAAGAGGGAGGGGGGAGAGAAAAGAGGGGGAGAGAGAGAGAGAGGGGGGGAGAGTGAGAGAGGAGAGGAGAGAGAGAGAGAGAGAGGGGAGAAGAGAGACAGGGGGGGAAGAAGAGAGAGGTTACAGTAAGCAATATTGTAAAATAGGATTGTTTTTAATGTTCTTTATGTAAACAAATAAAAGTCTACCGTTTTTAAACATCATAAATTCTTTTGCTATCTTTATATCTGATCTGGGGCACCCATCCCCTATGACTGATGGTCTACATATGGTTTTGTATAATTAGGATTGTGGTACCTTGACCATAATATCAGTCCCATTACACACCTTGTAATCAATAATCACATAAAATGACATAACAGTCAGAGCTTGCACAAAACGGCCTTTTATTCCGGTGTGCCTACAGCAGCATGACGCCACAATATAGCCCTGACATAAAGGGCAATTGAATATTTAGACTAAGTGATCCCCTACCAGGGAATACTTTGGGGTCTAAACAATTCACAGGAGAATATTCGCTCTGTGCAAATATATGCCAAAACAAATGTTCTTTTTTTGAAGAACAGTGAAATTAATTTTTGAATGTTTGCATGTAAAATTGCATTGTGACCACTAGATATAGCTAAAGAAGCATAGGAAATAAGCATTTATTGTCTATAATCCTCAGCGCCATCTAGTGGCCACAATGCAATATTTTTTTACATTTTTAAAAAAAATCGAAACTAGGTTCCCTTGTAAAGAAACAATAAAAGAACATGTGTGTATATCCGCGCAGAACAAACGTTTTCAGATATTCACAAGGCAATAGTCCCCTTTGTATACAAGGAAGTCTTGGTAATTTGTTAGTCAAAGGGATACATACATTAATCAAATTGAGAAAAACACTCCTGTACTGCTCCAGGCTCACCTGCACACAATGGTCAGACATCACATCAGTCACCAACTTCTCTTCTAGGAAATCCACGTCAATCCTTGACTGCATAAAGAAAAGAAATAGTGAAAAAAAATACAATTCAGGCATTCTACATCCTTTTATGTAAACATATCACTTTAAATGAACTTTGCTTCTTGGGCTTCAAGCTCCCGTTCACACCTAAAGCTTTCATCTGCTCAAAGCAAAGCGCAAAAAAAAACGCTCAAGGCAAGGAATCCTATTCATGTCAGTGGCCCCTGTTCACACCTGAGCGTGTTATGGCGTGCAGAATAACACCTGTCACTGGACAAACTACATGAGCTACTTTTTGGCAGATGACAGAACATTTTTTTATTGAACAGAACACAAACTCGATTGTTACATTCTTGTTACATTCATACAAATCATTACGTGTTACAAAGACTCAAGAGTTACGGCCGTTGTTCATTGTGGAGAGAACTAAACTATCTTCTCACTTTATTTGCTGCAAAGCCTAGTCCGAAGAACTCCCTGATAGTGTATCTATTCCGGCATTCCACGGATAATACTGCCGCTACAGCTTTCTTGTGAGGAGATTGGGATCTTTATTTCATCCTGATGCTGATTGTTCGAACTGCAGGAACTGTATAGGGTTGGTTTTGATAAACAGCAAGTAGACTAATTAGCTATAGACCAGAGGTGCCCACGATTTTTTGTGTTAAGATCTACTTTTCAAATGATGAGCTACATGAGATCTACCAACGGAAAAAAAAACAACCTCCCTTGCTCTCTCTCTTCTGACTGTCTCTCCCTGTTCATGGCTGTCTCTCCTCTCTCTCCTGGCTGTTCCTCCTCACTCTCCTGGCTGTCTCTCCTCACTCTCCTGGCTGTCTCTCCTCGCTCATCCTCCTGGCTGTCATTCCTCGTTTTCTCTCTTGGCTGTCTCTCTTTGCTCTCTTGGCTGTCTCTCCTTGCTCTCTCCCCCGGCTGTCTCTCCTCTCTCTCTTTCCTGGCTGTCTCTCCTCTCTCTCTTCTCTGGCTGTCTTTCCTCTGTCCCTGGCTGCCTCTCCCCACTCTCTCTCCCCTGGCTGTCTCTCCTCGCTCTCTCCCCTGGCCCACCTTGCTGTAATTTGCAACAAGTTGTGTAAACTAATATTCTTTGATGTAATACATGGCACTTCAACCACCAGTATCCACCAGAAAGGTGTCAGGGAGCTTGGCTCAGCAGACTCAGGCTAATAGGTAATCATGTGTGCACAGCTATTATACCAAAATGGAATAAAGGGTCCACCATTCACACCCTTCGTGATCTGCCAGCATCATCTTTGAGAGCTACTGGTAGATCACGATCTACCTAATGGGCACCCCTGCTATAAACTATGCTGTCTTATTTTATTACTAACAGAATGGGTTTGTGTGATGAGATTGTGACTTTTCAGCCTACCTACGTCGTGATGTTACTCTGAAAAGGAAAAGCTCTTCCCAGGGACCGCCCCCCAGGATCTCAGAACACCTCCCGTCCCCCAGAGAGTGGGTATTCTTGCAGTACCTGGTGCGTCGTGTTGTACAGTGTTTTGCAGCCTCCGTCTTCCACGAGGCAAACAGAGATTTTGCTCTTTTGTTCCTCTTTCACAAGTAAAGCTCCATTCTGCAACTCGCGACGCACTGAGGGGAAAGACAGAGAAGTGGTCACAGGGGAAACCTGTTTATCTGCAGTAGTTCAATATCTCACTCAAATTCTATTTGTTCTACATTTTCTTATACTGTGCATGTGAAGCACTAACACGTTTAACACAAATCTCCCTCTCTCGATCTCTCTCTCTCTCGATCCATCTCTTCTCTCTCTCCATCTCTCTCTCTCAATCCATCTCTTCTCTCTCCATCTCTCTCTCCATCTCTCTCTCCATCTCATTCCATCTCTTCTCTCTATCTCTTCTCTCTCCATCTATCTCTCTCTTGATCTCGCTCTCGAAAATTTGGCCTTATGGCAGCACAGGGAGACCTTTCCCACAAGCTAAAAAATGAAGGAACGTCAGTACAATTATTTGGGGGACTCAATATCAGGGGCTGCTGGATGTGTGGCAACTTACCATTGGCTTTGAAGCATTCGGTGTGCAGGATTCTCCCTTTAACTGACACCTGTGAAGTATAGAGAAGATGAGATATGTACAAGATATTCATTATAACACGCATGGATGGAGACAGGTACAACATCTCCTTTCTAGATCAGGAATACAGCATGTAACCCCTTCAGCCATGCCCCAGCTAGACACAGCTCTGTAATGATGAGCAAACTGATTTAGCACATTGACATGATAAATATACGCACACAGAGTTGTCCATTCTATGGACAATCACACCATGCATTCAACAATTCTGCATGCAACTGTTCTGCTGAATCAAAATTTTGTAGGTCAACATGTCTGTGAAGGTTTTCATTTATCCAGGTCATGGTATAGCTAGCAGTAATCACTTCCATTCAACTGGGCTTGCTCTATAAAGCTGAAGAGGGCATTCCACCGGTTATCCAACTGGCTTTCGCAGCACAAATGACAACTTCTTATTCATAATAAAATGTCTCATATAATATGTGCCATGCCTCCTATGATATACAGAGAGCCACAGAGTCTGGGGGACCCAGTGAAAGCCGACTGGGTGGGTGACGGCAGACTAGCATGCAGAACAAATGCTGGAGGGGTGTAAGTTCTCAGACAGATAACCAAAACACACAGCAGACAGTGGGTGGCCAATGGTCAGATCAGGTGCAGGGTCCAGGCTCCACAGTGGTAGACAAGGCTCATACTAAACTAGGGATCTCAAGTCTCCCTGATGTTCAGGGAGTCTCCCTCTTTTGGACAGCAGCTCCCTGATGTCCGCGAGAGAGGCATTTTCTCCCTGAAAGGTTTAAGGTGGCCATACACTGTACAACCATCGCAAGACCTTAGTCTTGCGATGGTTGTAAAGGGATTAAAAAAACGTACAATCTGCCCATCTTGGACAGGCAGATCGTACTCTCGATCATCGCAAGCCCGCTCCCCTGAGGGAGCGTGCGCACACCGGCCCATTCGGCATTTGTCTCCCGAGCACCGTTCAAACCAGCCGAAAATCGTACGATTTTTGGCTGGTTTTCTAGCGTGCTCCTTAGACAAAAGACGTGCGACCGTACAGTAGAAACGGTCGCACGTCTTCGTTCACACTGCTCGATTCTCGTACGACCGCGAAAATCGAGCAGTGTATGGGCACCTTAACTCTGAGTAAACCTTTCCGGTAAGATATCAGTGGGTAAAGTTTCAGAGTAAGGCTTGCCTCCTGGAGGAAGGTCATGTGATCTCTAGAGTAGCCTGAGAAAGAGGCTTGCCTCCTGGAGGAAGGTCATGTGAATAGTAAAGGAAACAGGCCAATGAGCAGGATAGGGACAGGTAAGCTGATCCTAAATAGAGTCCATTCTCCACAGTGGTAGACAAGGCGCATACTGACCATAATAGAGGAAGCAGGCCAATGAGCAGGATAGGGACTGGTAAGCTGATCCTAAATAGAGGCCAGGCTCCACGGTGATAGACAAGGCGCATACTGACCACAGCAGAGGAAACAGGCCAATGAGCAGGATATGGACAGGCAAGCTGAATCCAAACACAGTCTAAATAATCACAGCAGTAATCCAGGGCATAGACAGTCAGAAAGAAGTCAGCCTTACAGACCTATGACCAAGGCATGAGCTGACAGGCTACCCTGTTCATCAGAAACAGCCAGAATGTCCAGCAGTCTACTCAATATTTACAGATTAGGGCAAGTGTGCATTACAGAGACCTGAGCTGCAGTGCTGAACAATGACCAGCAGATGGCGGAGTGTTCAATGCTGACCTTTACACACAGTAGGCTCAAGTCATGAAGCTTTGCACAAGGATCTTTATTTTCAGTTATGTGACTGTCATTTTTGCTGCAGCATAGCAGGAGAGACTGGAGAGAATGCTGTCACAGCCGGCTGGCTCTGAAGATCAGGCGAGCATAGCTTTCTTGTTTTCCTCCCTAGACCAAAACAAGCACTTAACCCTTGCTGGGGTAGCCCCGCTGCAAGGGTTAATCATAATTTCCCCTGCAGCACTGCATAAATCTGAGGACTGAATGGACAGGTATATAGGAGCTGTTTGTCTGGAGTTCAGCTGTAAAATGAAAGGTTCGGTTCTGGTTCTGGTTCCTTTGCAATGCATTCTGAATGAATAGGGCGCTTTAAAGGAGAACTATGGGGTTAGGGCTTTTCCCCATAGTTCTCCTTAGGGTAACGGGAGGACACAAACTAGCGTCCTCCCGTCACCCTAGGCTCAGTATACTGAGCTACTGCTCGCGGTATACTGGGACGCTCAGACGCCGCAGCTGAAGCGGATCCCGACAATTGTGCCGGGATCCGCCCAGATGCGTGACTGACAGCTGGCTCTGCCTATCTAGAGGCAGAGCCAGCTGTACCCGCCCCCTCCCCGTCCATTCCGCCAGTCAGCACTGGCGGATCGGATAGGGGGGAATACAGTCCCTCCCCTGTCACGGCAGAGAGCCGTGACAGGATCGAGAAGTGAGCGAACGCCGGCATGTGTTCCCTCACCTCCCGATCTACTGAGCCGACCTGTGACAGTCTCATTGTCACAGGTCGCCTAGAACTATGAGGTGAGTGAAAAGCCCCCCCCCCCCCTCATAGTTCTCCTTTAATGCAATGCACATATTCACCGCAATGACATGCTCAGCTGTGAAGGGGTCCCTAAACACGGACGGACCCGTAGGGGCCCCTCCTTCCATTCTCTTATATAGCCCTGGAGACTGACAGCTAAGATTCTCAATGAGGGGGCCTATGGGGAGCACAGACAGTTCCTATTTCAGGCCCCTGAACCAGGCTCACTGGAGCTCTCTATGGGATGAAGGTGAGAAATTAATTATCTGCCCCCTGCTGGTAAGAAGTGGAAGTGCAGCGGGTTGATTTCTGATACATTCCATGCATACAGACACATAACATAACAATGGCGGTTCTTACCTGGACGCACAATGATGGGTGCGGCACCACCAGACCTCGAATCTCATTTGGCTCCTGGTATAGAAAACAAGCAGAGGAATGTTCAGGTTATATTCTCGAAAAACACCAGATTTAAATTTTTTTGGTGCTGTGTCCCTATGGGGAGATTTCCCTTAATTTCCTGTCCTGAAGACACAACAGGAAGTGAGTAGAAAATCTCTTCAAATAGAGGGGAAATCATACACAGATGTCACCAGGGCAGGTGTCCCCACTGGAAGATTTTCCCTCTGTTGCTATTCCACACTGGAAGATTGTCCCTCTATTGCTATGCTGATGAAAGCAAGAAATTTGAGATTTCCCTTCACTTCCTGTCCTGCACACACAACAGGAAATGAGTAGAAAATATTTCCAAATAGAGGGGAAATCATACACAGATGTCACCAGGGCAGGTGTCCCCTCTGGAAGATTTTCCCTCTATTCCTGTTCTGATGACAGTGGGAATATTTGAGATTTCACTTCCTGTCCAGGAGACACAACAGGAAGTGAGTAAAAAATCTTTCCAAATAGAGGGAAGATCATCTCCAGTTGTCACCAGAGCCAGTGTCCCCCCTGCAAGATTTTTTTCCTCTATTGCTATTCTGGTGACAGCGGGAACAGTTGAGATTTCCCTTCACTTGCTGTCCTGGAGACACAACAGGAAGTGAGTAGAATATCTGGGAGCATCAGTGTATGAATTGACGGCAAACATTCTCCCATCTGAAAATATTATGTGAATGGAGCTCGTCCTCTGTCCCGGGAAAGGAGCCTCCCTGTTGTGTCACAACATTTCATGAGGATTTCTCATTTTACAGCAGCAGTAAAATCGTCACTGTAATTGACGCAGACAATCACAGTACAAAAAAAAAAAGATTTCTTGAAGATATAAACCTTGAAGAACTTAAAGTGACCCCGTCACCGGACCAATCACATCCCCCGCCATCTTCATATAAGATTATGTACCTCATGTGTTTTATTCCTGTTGTTTCTCTGTGAAATCCTCCCTTGTGTACACATCCCACAGCCCGAGACCGCTGCTGGGAGCCACCATCTTGGATGTGATGTCAGCAGCCCCAGAGCTCTCATTCCAGGCCCAGGGGTGGGTAACTCCGACACTCCAGCTGTGCTTTAACTACAAATCCCAGCATGCTTCTGCCTCTGGGAGTCCTGCCTGTAACTGTCAGAGTCTTGCAATGCCTCATGGGGCTTGTAGTCCCACAACAGGTGGAGGGCCAGAGTTGCTCTGTAGTAGTCTCCGCCCCTAGCAGCTACATAACATTTTATGTAGGAATGTGAAGGGTAAATACACCCTCCCGGAAGAGGAGAGGATCATGATGTGGAGGGGGGAGCTGGGTCAGTATAGACACTCCCAGAAGAAGAAAAGGTCATGACGTGGAAGAAGGTGGAGGGAGGGAAAGAGGAGCTGGGTCAGACAGTAGAGACTCATAGTGTAGAGAGGGTCATGACATGGAAAAAGGGGAGGGGCAGTGGAGCGGGGACACATAAGCAGTAAATAGACACTCCCAGAAGAGGATAGGATCATGATGTGGAAGAAGGTGAGGAGAGGAAAAGAGGAGCTGGGCCAGCACAGACAGTAAATTGGCACTCCAAGTAGAGGATAGAATCATGACATGGAAGAAGTTGAGGGGAGGAAAAGAGGAGGTGGGCCAGCACAGACAGTAAGTAGACACTCCCAGAAGAGGATAGGATCAGGATGTGGAAGAAGGCGAGAGGAGGAAAAGAGGAGCTGGGCCAACACAGACAGTAAGTAGACACTCCCAGAAGAGGATAGGATCAGGATGTGGAAGAAGGCGAGAGGAGGAAAAGAGGAGCTGGGCCAACACAGACAGTAAGTAGACACTCCCAGAAGAGGAGAGGGCCATGACATAGAAGAATGGGAGGGAAGGAAAAGAGGAGCTGGGCCAGCACAATTTTTTGGTTCATTTTTTCATCTTGATCAGTAAAGCCTCCGGAAAACTTTACCTGGCTGACGATCCTCTTCCTGGTGTTGGGGATCACTCTGCATTCCGGACTGCTCTCGGATTTCCAGCACAAGGCAGCTTCCGCCACAACGTGACAAGCCGCGCTCAGCTCATAAACAGGAAACTTCACCTCCAGTTTACTTTTATTCAGCATTCCTTCGTCTGAGTCTGAGGACAGAAACAAACAAACAGAAGAATTGTCAGCGGAGGGGATTTCTGAGCGTGTGACACGAGAATAAAACAAGAACTTTCATTCCCTTCCTTGTGCCGGGTTCATGAAGCTGTGTTCCATGTACAGCACACGTCTTCAGTGAAGTGTCTGCAAGCATGTGCAACGGAAATGTGCTGGGGGGGCGGGGGAGGGGTGCAATGTTTTCTGGTGTAATATAAAAGAATAGAAGAAGGGATGAGACCCCAAGAGAGGAATCTTCCCGTGTCTGCCATCTTGTACAATGACCCCGTGACTTCCCCCGGCGGCGTGACTTCTGCATTCGGAGGAAAGGAAAACCCAACTTACAATTCTTAAAGGGACACAGCACGTTTCTGTAAGCGTCCTGCAGATCGCTGTACCAGGCCTGCGACAGACGACATAATAAAAAACCATCAGAATCATCGGAATGTTCTCGATCAGACTCATGTGCATTGTACAACGTGCGTTACCCCCTAGTGGCGTCACCTTCACGTCATCAACGTACCTGGATACACATGCAGGGCACGATATCTGACGGCGGAATGTAATGTCGCATCTCTCCCATCTAGACAACAAGAAAATAAACATATAGTATCCACTGTAAGAGGTGTGTGATCCCTAACAATGAACTTCTCTTACTAGCGCTATCTCTGAGCGGCCTAAACATTTTTAGTGGGGGGAGGTGGTGCTCACTGCAAGGGTTAAATGCCCATTAAGCCTCAGGGTGGGGGAATAAGTTGTAATACTTATCGCAACACAATCCTCATCCATCACTCCGGCAGGTTTCCTCCATACCGTGTGACCACTGTAAGAGGTGTGTGATCCTTAACAATACATTTCTCTTACTATCTTGGTTTGATAAACTCCGGGCGGCCTAAAACATTTTTAGTGGGGGGAGGTGGTGCTCACTGCAAGGGTTAAATGCCCATTAAGCCTCAGGCTGGGGGAATACGTTGTAATACTTGGCGCAATGCATTCCTCATCCCTCACTCCGGCAAGCTTCCTCCATGCCGTGTGACCAATTCCTCAAAGCCTTTTTGGCGCTCCGGCTGTCAGTCACGCTCTGGCATCATTACATTCAATACAGGGCCAACAGTCTTGCATTGTCCTTGAGGGCAGCGAGGGCCCGACCACCACCACCCAGGAGGGCCGGAGAGAAGAATTCAATGCTGATGGCCAAGGGGGTGGGAAATAAAGTGTTTTGACAGTTTTGACAGTCATTTTGGTGTCACCTCCCCTCTAAAAGAGTCAGGAACTCGGTCAAGGACTGAGAGCCCTGACAGTGTCAGGAGAGAGGAGGGGACCCGGTGGCATACCTCCTCCCGACGGGTGAAAGTCCCCTCCTCTCCCTGCCGGCGTCCATCACCAAAATGGCCGCCGGCAGGCATCAATTAGATGACCACGCATGCGCGATGACGTCACTGCGGGGTGTCACCCGGTCTCTGCTCTAGGTGACACCCAGCCTCGGGACGCCCCTGGGGAAGAGTTAATCCGGTCCCTATCAGGGGGATTCATCCTCTAAGTCTGCACTGGTGGCCATTATTATCGAGAAAGAATATGAGGGGAAATCCGAAATTGTTGTCACCAGAACAAGAGGTAAGGGGATGTAATCTTCCAATGGGGACACCTGTTCCAGGAACAGCTGTATAAGAGGGAAGTTCCCTTCACCTTGGGAGATTTCCTTGAACTTCCTGTTGGGTCTGTACAACAGGAAGTGAAGGGAAATTTCCCCAATGGTGACCAAAAAAAAATAACCTGGCAGAGGTTTTAGATCATTCATACTCTATCAACTCTATAACTCTACAGACACTTCAAAGCAGGGGTAGCCAAACTCCGGCCCTCCAGCTGTGGTGAAACTACAATTGCCATGATGCATCTCTCTCCGGGAGACATGCCTGTGGCTGTGACAATCTTGCAATGCCTCGTGGGATTTGTAGTTCCACCACAGCTGTAGGGCCGGGGGTTTGGCTACCCCCTGCTTTAAAGCGAACCCATAAGCCTGACCACAGTGCTAAGCTTAGCCAATGCATTGTCCAACTGTTCTGTGAGCCTGGCTCCGGAAACTCTCATCGGACACAGCAAGAATGGATGGGCGGGGCTTGGCACCTCAGCAAAGGACGGACCCGGCATGTGGCTGCATTGACAGCGGTATGGACATAACATTGTAGTGTGGCGCATAGCTCGTCACGCCTCATCATCGGCGAAAACTAACTAAATACAGAAACTTTACACAAGTCACAATGCAGACAGAAGCCGCACTCACCATGGTGTTGTTGCTGTACGTTGCGTTACTTTTGTAGAAATAGTAAACCCAAAGGGTGATTTCCCGGCTGTTGGTCGTGTTGACGATTCCTACCGAGGTCTCGTTGGCTTCACTGACAAAGTCCAGGAGAGGAACTGAAAATGAAGAGGAGTCCGTGATCGGGAAGTCGCTGTTACATTGTGTTCAGATGATACGTATTACTGTATGTGATGTGCACAAGCCCTAAACGCATTGGATCAACTAATGCAACCTCAACATCTAAGGACTGATGAGCTGAAATATATGATATTGTTGGGTTTAGATACACTTTAAGAACTGCAGACAGGCCCCCCCCCCCCCAGAACGCGTGGTACTATAGTGCCTGCGTTTTGGACCAGAAACGCAGTCATTGTTGTGCCCAGGCCTGGATTCCCCACAAGGGGCGGCAGCGGTGTGAAATCCCCCGCCGGGTGGTAAGTTGCGCTATCTACATTTAGTCCTGCTTTGCACAAGCAGGACTAAATGTAATGTGGGGAAGCCGATTGTTCCTTTATCTCGACGATGTCGCCAAGATCACTTGTAATAAGTTTGCAGCCGGTCCGTTCTCCCCCCGCCCCCCGCACCTACCTCTCTCCATGCTGGCTCCGTCCTCCCCCTGCCGCCGAGTCTCTCTCCTGTCCCGAGTCCATGCCGCCGATGCAGGGAGCAGGGCGGCAGGGTTAAATCTAACCCTGCAGCTCCGTGTATACAGTGAGAGGGGAGAGCTGTGCTCTTCCCCTCTCAGCTGTCACAGGAGTTCCAGCGCAGTGCTGTGCTAGAACTCCTGTATTGGAGGTGACAGGGTCAATAAAGAGAACCTGTCACCTCCAATTGTTATCACGCAGGCGCTTGTTAGCTCCTGTGTGATAGCAATAAAGTTAAGTGGAAAAAATAAATTTATAAAAAAAAATTACTAAAGAAATAAAAATTTTACAAAATAAATAAATAATAAGATGATTAAAAAATAAAAAAATATGATTAAAAATAAACAATAATAAAATAGAAAAATATAAAAAAGTGTGGGGGTTGGGGGGGGTTGGCAGGGAGGGGGGCGCATTGCGGGACCTGGCCTTGGGGCAGCAGGGAAAGTAAATCCGGCCCTGGTTGTGCCCACGTTCTGGTGCGGGCGATCGCACGGGGGGAGGGTTATGGCTGCGGTGCCATTGACTTCAATGCATGGCCACGCCCCCTACCGGCCCAGAATACAGTGGGGAGTTTATTATGCGATACATTGCGTTCCAGCAGCTGACCGTGCTGGAACGCACTGTATAAGGTGTGCAAAGGCCCTAAACGCATTGGATCAACTCATGCAACCATAACATCCAACGACTGATAAGCTGAAATATATGACATTGTTGGGTTTAGATACACTTTAGGAACTGGTGGGAATTTGGGAGAGATGTAACCATGGCTGGGCTGCCCTGTTGGTGTGTATGGTGTGTATAATGTGGGCATGAGCTTGGAGCTGGCATGCTGAGGTCTCATATTTGAACTCCATCCAGAATGCTTTTACTTGGTTGAGTACAAAGTGGGGGAGACCTCCATAGGGCTCTTATTGTAGTCTGTGACCCGCACTTGGAGAGATTTCTTACTACTTCCTGTTCTAGCGACACAGCAGGAAGTGAGTAGAAATGTTGCCAGTTGGGGATACAGAAAGCCATGAAAAACCTAACAGGAGTTCTAAACGTTCCTCGCCCTATCCAAAACTAAAAAATACATTTGGCCAAAAGTCAACTTTAAAATAGAAGTGTAACCGTAATAAAGACTTACAGTCACAACTCGATATCTTGTCCAGCAGGTCCAGCTGAGTGCAGCCTGTTGAAATAAATCATTCAAATTTATAGTCATTCCAGAAACAGCGACGAAGAGTAAGGAAAGCATTCTAAGTGAGCAATACAGAAGTTCCTACTGGAGACATCTGAATGGGGCGCTAGAGAAAGGCAAAACCAGACACCGACCTTCGCCTCTTGCGTCAGTGCCGCCCACAAACAGCGTTTCCAGGCTTCACTGATAAATACATTGTAGAAAGCTTTGTATGCTTCACGGCTTGCAGGAAAACTGAGATAGCACGATGGGGTATAGTTACAATTTAATCACCGCAATACAGACTCTGTTACAATCACAGCGTCACCGCGTGCATCCAGGGAAAACAGCAGCTGCATGTTATTCATTTCCCAGCAGTCAGCGTGTTTTAAAGTGTCCCCGCAGGTCAAATTCTAAATCTGTATAATGCAAATTTCCCATAAAATATATGAAATCGTAATGTGCACTATGGAGATACCTCTTCACTATGAGTCACCTCCTCACCCTGCTGTCTCCCCCATTATTTTCTGGTCTGAGCCGACAACAACATTAAGCCATTTTGCAAATGGCCGATCCCCTGCGTTGTCGGTACCCGGTACCCCTGCGCTGCACAATCATCTATGCATACGCTCAGGGCATGTCATCGTGGTGCATAGGGATCAGGTCCAGCAATGCTCAGACCAGACAGGGACGTACAGCCCCTTCTCTCCTCGCTCGCTGTTGCTTTCAGGAGCGGTAAGAGAGCTGTAAGTGCAAAGTATGAATAAGCTTTAGTATGAAGACCTGCCGGCACTTCCGGTATTGACTAGAGCGTCCCGGCCAATCAGGTACGAGGAGGTAGGATAGCTCGAGCAGACTGCTACCAAGACGCTGCCTGTGTGGGTGCACCCAGGGCCGGATTTACTTGCTCTGCTGCCCCAGGGCAAGGTTTCTCGGCCCCTCGCCACAATCCCCCTCCACGACAATCCCCCCACCCCAATGGAGAATGGCGGGGGGGAAGGGTTAGTTTTATTTTAACTTTTTTTTTCCCCTTTTTTGAATTTTATGTTTATTTTTATATCTTTTTATTTTTTAACGTTTTTACATTTTTATTTATCTTATTATCTTTTACTTTTTTTTATCCTATTATTTTTTACTGTTTTATCACCTTTTTATTTATTTTAACTTTATTGCTATCACACAGGAGCTAACAATCCCCTGTGTGATAGCAATTGGAGGTAACAGGTTCTCTTTATTGACCCTGTCACCTCCAATACAGGAGTTCTAGCACAGCACTGCGCTGGAACTCCTGTGACTGCTGAGAGGGGAAGGCTGCACGCTCTCCCATCTCAGTGTTTACATGGAGCAGAGCGGAGAATGGACGTTCTCCGCTCTGCTCCCCGATCTCCATCCTGAAGACAAGATCTCCGGCCGGGCGTTGGGGACAGAGGTAGGCAGCAGGAGGGAGGGGGAGGACGGACGAGTAGGCTGCGCTGGACATTTAACTCAGGGCTAAATGTACAAAACAACTACCTTCCCTGCTGCCCCTCTGCTCCCTTAGCCTTGTGGGAAATTCAGCCCTGGGTACACCATCACCAGTCAATGGTGGTAGAGGAGCCTCATTGGTGGCTGTGCTGTCACTACTTGATCCGAGTGGCAAGGACAAGCAGCTCAACCTCCACTGAAACCCCGCCCATGCTTAAGTTCCATCCATACATTAGTACAAAGGAGTCACCTACCCGGCACTTCATGATATATGCTGAGGACCTCGGAGTACCTCGGATAAGTATACGATGCGATATTCATCTCGGCTCCGGGTTGCACCCTTAAACAGTTATACACAACGGAACCCTAAAAGAAAAAAAAATGCTATTTAACATATTGCAACAAATGTCAATTAAAAAAAAGTAATTTTGATCCCTGAGCTGAAAAACAAAACATCAGAATCGGTTATGGCGCGATAGTTTGCATCCGGCTGAACTCCATTGTGCAAACAGAAGATGATTATGTGATATCATATCACCTTCAATGCAAATCCGAAATACAAGGCGTTGGGGACACTTAGCGCAAACAAATCATTTAAAGGAGAACTATGGGGTCAGGGCTTTTCCCCATAGTTCTCCTTAGGGTAACGGGAGGACACAAACTAGTGTCCTCCCGTCACCTTAAGCTCAGTATACCGCGAGCTGTAGCTCGCGGTATACTGAGACGCCGCAGCCGGAGCAGATCCTGACAATTGTGCCGGGATCCGCCCAGCTGCGTGACTGACAGCTGGCTCTGCCTATCTAGAGGCAGAGCCAGCTGTACCCGCCCTCTCCGCCAGTCAGCGCTGGCGGATCGGAGCGGGGAATCCAGCCCCTCCCCTGTCACGGCAGAGAGCCATGACAGGATGGAGAGGTGAGCGAACGCCGGTATGTGTTCGCTCACCTCCCGATCTACTGAGCCGACCTGTGACAGTCTCATTGTCACAGATCGGCTAGAACTATGAGGTGAGTGAAAAGCACTCACCTCATAGGTCTCCTTTAAGGAGCTTTGGGTTTGCATTAATTACATCCATCTGAGAAGCTTCTGAGATCCTTCAGAATGCATTGACAGGTGACCTTCAGTTGAATTCAGTGGCGGACCTAATGAACAAAGGGCCCTGGTGCATGATTTTATCTTGGGGCCCCCCCTTCCAAGAGGGAATGGGCCGCGGGTGCAGATCACACCGGCCATACCCCCCTGATGGCGGTGTTCTATCAAAGTTTGTGACTACGTTAGAATGTGTGACCGGTGACGTGGTCACACATTTTAACGTAATCCCGCCCAGTTTTACAGCGGTGGAATGTGTGACCGCCAATAGGTGAAGCATTCTAACGCTTTCTCAGCTGTTCCAGGGCAGATAGTATGTGCAGGAGAACCGATCTTCCCTGGAACAGCTGATCGGTCCTGAAATGTCACTTCTATCCGACTCTGTGAGTGCGATCTGACATTCCACAAAGTGACCTGTTACTAGGGACGGGGGCCGGGAGACGGAGCGGTGAGTTACAGGACCCCGCCCCTATTGCTGAGAAGACTGTCAAAAGTGCGAGCCCCAGGGACCCTGCAGTGCACTGCCCCATATTCCACCAAGAGGGGTGCCCAGGACCGGACCTCACTGGGCCCCCTCACAGCCTCAGGCCCCCGGTGTAGCCGCACCGGCAGTAATTCCGCCCCTGGCTGAATTACCTTCGACCTGTTTCAAGTGTGTTTTTGCGTTCCCATAGGCTTGTAGGCCCAACAATATTGACCTCCTCTCCAGCGCTACTCCTGCAGTAATTGCTTTCCTGCCACTAGGTTACCTCAGCCTTCTGGGTTGAATGACTCCCAGCATCACTCATCCTGGAAAAATGCAGGGTGTCATGGACCCGCCCCCTGAGATGGTGTCAGCACTGACCCTTGTACATGGAGGCTGAAAGCCACACTGATGCCATCATGTCACCACTCTCTGCATCAGGATAACCTTCCCATTAGAGAAGATACAAAGAGAAAGAAGATCCTGCTTTTGGCATTGGGATGACTTGCCTAAGGGGCATCTGAAAATGGCTTTTCTGAGACTGGGGGGGGGGGGGGCTGGGGGCCTAAGGTTGGGCATTACATTTTTATTGTTTTGCAGGGTTACCTATGAAAGATTTATATTGCCCCCCTTATTCCACTATATAATTTGCCTGACTCTTCATCAGGGGTTAGGGGTAGGGTTTACACTTGTAAGCAGCGGAAAAATTCGGTTGGGATATTTCATTATCTGGATTCGAAATTCAATTCGGTGCGGTTTTGGGATTCAGACAAAATCCAAATTTCCATTAGTTTTGGATGAGTTTACGAATATTCGTTGTGAATACCACAGAAAACCATATACAGATATTACATACTAAAGCTGAGGCTCCTACACCCGAATGGCATTTGGGATCCAGATTTCCGAACTGCAGTCGGGAACTCGCGAATGCCATTCGGGTCTGGGAGTCATATACACATATTACTAAAGCTGAAGCTTCCAGACCTGAATGGAATTCGGGAGCTCCTGAATGCAATTTGAAAATTCGGGTCCCGAATGCCATTCGGGTCTGGGAGCCATATACATATATTACTAAAACTCATGCTCCCAGACCCGAATGGCATAAGGGATCCGAATTTTCAAATTGCATTGGGGAGCTCCAGAATGCCATTCGGGTCAGGAAGCCTCAGCCTTAGTAATATATGTATATGCTATATGGCTCCCAGACCGGAATGACATTCGGGAGCTCCCGAATGCAATGCGGAAATCTGGATCCCAAATGCCATTCGGGTCCGGGAGCCTCAGCCTTAGTAATATAGGTATATGCTATATGGTTCCCAGACTCGAATGGCATTTGGGATCCAAATGTCCGAACTGCAGTCGTGAGCTCCCAAATACAATTTGGAAAATTCGGATCCCAAATGCCATTCGGGTCTGGGAGCCTCAGCTTTAGTATTATAGGTATATACTGTATATGGCTCCCATGTTGCTGTAACAATAATCCGTGTTCAGACCCATTTGGATGCATTAAACCAAAAAACACATCTGATTGGCCAGAAAAGTCACATGTCCGATTCAATTGAATTTTTTGAACGAAATTCGGACGGGATCCAAAATTCGGAAACAGAAATTCGGATTCGGACACATTTAGATGCATTGGGATTCCGAAATTTGGTTGTATCCTAATGTCCGAATTTTGGAAAATTTGTCTAAATTCAGAACAAAACGAATTACGCATGTCCAGTAGGGTTGCCACCTGGATGGCATTTTACCAGACCGGCCGTCAAAAATGGGGTTTGTTGCTAATGCTGTAAACAGGAAGAGACAATATGGATGAATTTGG
Organism: Nanorana parkeri; assembly: GCF_000935625.1. Lineage (NCBI taxonomy): Eukaryota > Metazoa > Chordata > Amphibia > Anura > Dicroglossidae > Nanorana > Nanorana parkeri. Next base: position 2,210,732 of record NW_017306324.1, read on the forward strand.
CGACCTTAGTTGAGGGATTTTCTGAGCTGACCTCACCCGCTGCACACTCAGAAGCTGGGAGACGACGTGTGCAGTTGTCACATTTTGTAACGGTCCCCCCCCCCCACCTCCCCCCGAACCCAATTCAGTTAAAAATGGCAGATCATTGATTGGACTGCTACTCAAACGAGGCAACGCCAAAATATGGAATGATAGCTGCAGTCTGATTGGTTGCTTTGGACAAGATACGGAGGAGATACTTACTACCACAGTACTGTTGGAGCTGCGGGTCGGCGGCACGGCAGGCAGGGGCAGAGACATCCTCATCGTGTAGCAGCTGAGGCTGAGAGGAGCGATGATCAGGTTTCCGCAGACAATGGAACCTGCAGATAAGTACAGTGATCAATGCCAGGGGAACAATGACAGACAATGCCGGAATGATGATCACCCCCCCGAGCTAAGAGAACCTAATACATAATAAAATATACAAGAGCCCAACATCCAATTATCAGATGATTAATAACGACAAGGGATCAGCCGCATCCTAATAAGTGAAACAATTTAAGGAGCGCCGGTATAGAAATGATCAACTTATATTCTAAACAGATCAAAGTGTGTGAACATGTCTGTAAATCAGCTTCAACGTGCTCAATGTGCTCAGACTGAGGATTTACACCCATGCATTCCAGCAACATACATCTTAATGTGCATTACAGCAACGCCCATACCACAGCGCAAAGAGTTATGATGCCATTCAATTTGAATGGCACCTCAGTGTGCACATCCGACCCACTTACTATCGTATGTTGTGCTGCGATGGTATTGTGCAGGAGGCAGGGCCGGCCTTAGGCCTTTAGGCGCCCTGTGCGAGAAAGCTTTACAGCGCCCCTCAGTGACCACACCCCTCAGTGGCCACACCCTTTAGTGAGGAGAGAGCAGAGTGACAGAGCGATGAAGTTATCGGTCTGCAATGCCCATACCGCAGTGCAATGAGTTTTGATGCCATTCACTTTGATTGGCACCTCAGTGTGCTATACCAGTGCACATCCGACCCACCTACTGTCGTATGATGTGCTGCGATGGTAAAAATGGTGCAGGAGGAGAGAGCAGAGTGACAGAGAGATGAGTTAATCTGTGTGCAACGCCCATACTACAGTGCAATGAGTTATGGTGCCATTCATTCTTAATGGCACCTCAATGCTCTTTACCAACAGACACCCGACACCTTTACTATTGTATGTTGTGGTGGCGAATATGGTGCAGGAGGAGAGAGCAGGGTGACAGGGAGTTGAGCTAATCAGTCTGCTGCTTCTCCTTTCACTGTCCAGTCACAGGCTGGGGAAAGGACAAGACCTGTAAGCGTTACTTAATGGTAGCAGAGAACGTTAAGTCACCTCTGCCCTGCCATAGGAGGCTGTGCCGTGTGATAGGGCTGTGTAAATCTCAGGACTGGATGGACAGAATAAAACACCTCCCGTAGATGTATTTTCTCTGTGTATTTAGCTCTCTGCCCTTAAAAAAGTAGAAAAGGTTACTCATTTTTCATTAACGAAAAACTGTCCAGTATCCTGACGGACACTCAAAAGAAATTCCGGAAGGTCTGGGACCCCTGGTTGGCACATGCGCACCCAACCATTCCCCTCACGAGTCTCACGTCACTTTAAAGTGGACGCCCTGACCTGGAGGTACTACTCCGCTGCCACAGATCTCCTTCCCCCCCTTCCCCCCCTTCCCCCTACCCAGTCCCTCTACCTCTTTGGTCTTCCTTCTTTCCTCTTACTCTTGTTTCCAAGACAGGGCACTCTGGCCCTTTCGACAAGCACCTTAGGATGCTAAAATTGTTTTGATTGATCTCCAGGTTAACAGTTAAAACATAACAACCGAATTACGAATGTAACCAAGAAGGCGACTGTTTCTAGCGTCCTAGATTTGTAACTGTACCATGTATGTTTTATGTTTATGATGGAAAATAATAAAAACTATTGAAAGAAAAAAAAAAAAGTAGAAAAGGTAAAGTAACAAATTCTACAGAACCTAGAAAATGTCATCTCACAAGCTCGGGTGCTCAAAAATATATCTGAGAAGGTGGCGCTCGTACCATTGTTGAGGTTCTCGAGTTGTAAAAAAACGTTAACAGCCTTTATTTCTGACGCTTCTTCCTCTTCATCGCTGTACTGATCATAGTACTGATCATTGTATTCATAGTCACAGTCTCCAGAGCCCAGTTCTTCTCTTTGTTCTGGCAGTCTAAGGTACAATTCAATATATATATAAAATTATATATGTATGTAACTGGGTGTTGCAACACACAGTACACAGGCATTGTCCAATGTTGTCACCATCAGGATCAGAAATGCCATGGCAGGAAGGAGCTGCAAAGAGGCTTCAGGAGATCGGCAGTACTGAGATGTAACAAAGGATGTAACAAAGGATCACAATTGTATTACTGTCTTCGCTTGGGAGATTCACCCCACTATTATTTCCTGGCAATCATTGTCACAGGAACGGAAAGTGAGCGGAAATCCAAATATTCTGAATTACAATTAAAGAAAGAGTTTAAAGGAAATCCTCCAATGGGGACACCTAAGACAATTCTTTTACATGGCGTTTCCGTTCACTTTGGAGATTTCTTCTCATTTCCTGTTGTATCACCAGGGCTGGAAATGAAGGAAAATCTCCCAAGCGGGTCAGAAACACCGAAGAGATTAAAAGGGGGTTTTAACCCTTTCTTGCTTACAAGATTTGAGCTTTACATACACTTTGGGGTTGATTTGTAAACAATTCTCAGCCCTGAGAATATCTTTGAATGTTCATTCTGTGTGAATATATGAACAAACGAATGTCAAGTGCAATTCATTTTCGAATGCTCTTCTTGTAATATCACATTATGGCCACTAGATGGAGCTGAGGAGCTCAGAAAAATAAATACTTATTTCCTATACTCCTTTAGTGCCACCTAGTGGCCATCATGTTTATAACCCAACCCCTTTAAGTATGGCCACACAATACCCTTTCACACCACTCCCATGATGTTCTACCTATACGGTAGCCTCTACCCAGCAGGATCATGGGATCTGCAGTTCTGCACCTCACGAAATGCTGCTGCACTAGGGAAATGCTTCTGCTCCTCACAAAGCCCCGGAGGAACCTGCAAACAAAGTCATCCAATCATTAAACACATCAGTGAATGTTTACCTGTTGGGAAAGCTGCCGAAATCTCCACTGTCACCTGAACGCAGAGTGAGCAGCTATCGTTGGGGCACGTCTTCACAGTTTCCGCTCTAAGGTTGGTCGGCACCAGGACGGGGGTCACGGCCTTCTCTATGTCCCCGGGCATGCACCACATGACTGTATGAGAAGACAGAAACACAGATGAGTCACATGGCAAGGGCAATGGGCCTCATGTGGAAGTGAACTCTAGTAAGTGTCAGCGCCTGAATTTGTTTTGGTATCAGCCTCTTGCAGTTCCTGTATAGCAGGGCTGGGGCGTGATAGGAAAAAGCAGTACAATCTGTGTATGTGCCAACAAGCATGCAGATAGGAGGAGAGAGCAGAGACTTGAATTTACTGTCCAATCAAAGGCTAGGGGCGGGTAAAGTTGACCTGGGTTGAATAACACCATTTATTAGACTGAGGACATCTAGAGGCAGAAAAAAGTACTGCAGGGGGGATCTCCGAATTAAAGGCGAACTATGGGGTCAGTGCTTTTCCCCATAGTTCTCCTAAGGGTAACGGGAGGACACAAACTAGCGTCCTCTCGTCACCCAAAGCCCAGTATACCTACATACTAAAAGATGTCCCTCTCTGTGACCTTAGAAAATCAGGAGGTACAGCAGTCAGGGCCGGATTTCCCACAAGGCCAACTGAGGCCCGGCCCCGGGCGTAGAGGGGCAGCAGGGGTGTGGAATTCCTATCTCCTGAATGCCCAGGACATGCAGTTCCGGGCGCCGGGCGGGTAGTTATTAGCTTGCCAAATGGTTTCCACTTCTATGTATACATGACAGGTACACTTCATCTTGTCTATAAACCCTTTTGCAAGAACATTCAGCCAACAAAATAATATTTCCAGTCTCGAAAGCGTCTCATAAAATCTCCTTTTCGTCTTTAGTCAAGGTGATAATAGGATCGCACGAAACAGGTGACAGCTAACAAGAGGCTGCCTACCCGCATGCTTGTTTGGCTGGAACAACAACAATGCAGATGTAAGAGGAGTTGCAAGCTTTACATACCTGATTGTTCACACTCCAGATTCTGCAAAGAAAACAAGAGACAACTATGAGTAAGGTCAGTTTCTGTATGGAGCAATCTTCACTTACACTTCTTTAAAGGGAAAATAGAAGTCATAGCTCTCCGAAGTCCCTCTTTTTGGTCTGATGTACAGACCATTATAAACATGTGCGCTATTTGACTACCAAAACCTTTTAAAGTACAAAATCTTTCATCCAAACCTCTAAATTATTGCAGATATTATTTTGAAAAGTCATCTCAAAGGAAAAGCGGTGATAACAAAAAAAAAACACTTGTGGGTTAAACCAACTACAATAAACTCTCTGTTATCCGGTATTCAACTAACCAGAACCAGACATGTGCATTCCGTTTCGTTCCGAATCAAAATTTTCAGAAATTCTGAGACATCCGAATTTCCGAATCCCAATGCATCCGAATGTGTCCGAATCCCCGTTTCCGAATTTCGGATCCAGTCCGAATGTCGTTAAAAAACAAAACTGAATCGGACATGTGACTTTTCTGGCCAATCAGATGTGTTTTTCGGTTTAATGCATCCAAATGGGTCTGAACACGAATTTTCGTTACGGCAACATGGGAGCCATATACAGTATATACATATAATACTAAAGCTGAGGCTCCCAGACCCGAATGGCATAAGGGATTTGAATTTCCGAATTGCATTCGGGAGCTCCTGAATGCCATTCGGGTCTGGGAGCCTCAGCTTTAGTAAAATATATATATGGCTCCCAGACCCGGATGGCATTTGGGAGCTCCCGAATGCAATTCAGAAATTCGGATGCTACCCTACAAGAGATCAATGTTCCTGGAAGTGTCCGCTTCTCAGCAGACCTGAGAAGGAAAGAAATGTAACATGACTAGTTGACTACCGTCTCCCTTTAAAACTCAATTTTGTTTCTTCTGCATGGCCCCAAAGTGTCATTGTTACAGGAAGACGACGTGACGTATAGCACTCAAAGATTAGCCCATCTCTTGTAATCTGTCCAAACCATTAGATGGATTTCTGAATACCTGCCATCTTTTATTTTATTATGAGTGCAATAGGAAGGATCTGGTTATAATCTGTGTTTGTTTTGGTCTGTGCGCTCATCCCTCATTAATCTTAAAGCTGTGATGATTTGTGATGACCATTTCTGCAGTGTGAATGTACAGATGAAGCAACGGTGTAAATGATGGAGAAATGACTTGTTTCCTAATGTCTCCGCCTGTGGTCAGCCAGTTCTGCAATACGGGACCAGAGCTGTGAAGAAGAAAATACCTCTTTGCTGCAATCCAATGTTTCTTCATATGATCCAGGCTTATTAGAAGCGCCAAATTGACATTTTTTCTCCTCTAGGCCAGTTACTTTGTGCAACCCCCCCAGATTATAACTGCTTTAGATAAAGCCGCCACCACCTAAACACGTGCGCACATGTTCACTTTCAGCATTGATCTTTATGCCTACAGTTTCCAGATATCACATTTCAGATAAGAACTCTTCTCATACAGCCAACACAACATCAGTTGCAGCTCAGTTGCCAACAAGGTACACCTTTCCCCATACCACGTTGGCATAATGCATGATGGATGGCAAGCCAGAGGTATGGGAGCATAGATATTGTAGATGGGTTGCTTGCTTCTAGATGTTGTGGAGTATAGCCCAATGGTGAGCGCTAAGTGACCACTCCTGAAGACGACTTGCACATAAACAGGACAGTCTTTATTCATCTTCAACATAAATGAAACAGAACAGAACTGGTGGGTCGTGGGGGGGCTATCGCGGAACCTGGCCTTGGGGTCGGCAGGTAGAGTAAATCCGGCACTGCACGCACCCGAGTCTGCTTGTGGCCGTGTGCCTCCTGCACACCCACACACAACTCTCCCCTGAGCTGTGTGCTGGCTTCCTAATGAGGCTGCTCTCAGCCACCAGATTAGCCCAGGCTGGTCAATGGCAACACCTGACCCCAGGACTGGAGATTTCATCTCACCCAGAGCTCTAAGAAATCTCCAGAGCTCCAGATCCCAGCTACAATTCTGAAAGCCTGAAGAATCTGAAAGGCCAGATTCTTCCTTATAAAATGGTTTACACTCTGGACCCTCTCAGCTTCTCTGGCTGAGAGTCCTGGGTGCCATAGTTGCCAAACTACACCGTGGCATTCCCTTGCTATCCTTGGATTGAAGGGACTGTCCCTCTTTTAAAACCAAATCCCTCTGTCTGTGCCTTCTCTTAAATTGTCCCTCTTTATGGTCTGAAGCATAGACCCATATAAAACAATTCTCCAATTCAGCTCATTTTCCAGTTCAGCTATGTTGCCCTAGATTGTTCACTTCTCCGGCCTTCTCCAAACTCTTCACCCTTTTGTGAATAACCCTGTATGACTAATTGAGTCTGTCAGCAGGTCTGAGAACTAGGAACACCCACAGTTGCACATTCCTAGTGCTCTGCTTAAAGATTAGTTAATGTCCTCACGGCAAGGGACATTTTACATTTGGCCCTGCATGATGCCCAACCTTATCAGGCAAGCTCACATACAGGTGAAACTCGAATAATTAGAATATCGTGCAAAGTTCATTTATTTCACTAATGCAACTTAAAAGGTGAAACTAATATATGAGATAGACTCATTACATGCAAAGCAAGATGGTTCAAGCCGTGATTTGTCATAATTGTGATGATTATGGCTTACAGCTCATGAAAACCCCAAATCCACAACCTCAAAAAAGTAGATTATTACATGCAATCAATAAAACAAGGATTGTACATAGAACAATATCAGACCTCTGAAAAGTACAAGCATGCATATGTACTCAGTACTTGGTTTGGGCCCCTTTTGCAGCACTTACTGCAATTACTTTTGCACGATATTCTAATTATTCGAGTTTCACCTGTATGTATAATCTATATACGTATAACACACAATAAATATTAGAGGTATAATCTGACTGGTTGCCATGAGCTATACAGGGGTAGGCAACCTTGGCACCCCAGCTGTGGTAAAACTACAAATTCCATAATGCTTCTGGCTCTGGGAGTCATGCCTGTGACTGTCAGAGTCTCATAGGACTCCACAACTGGGGTGCCGAGGTTGTCTACTCCTGAGCTACCATTGTAATATACAGGTTCCAATAGGGTCAGTTCTTTAGAGTATTGCTTTAAACTATCACTGGATCGTAATTGGCGATAAGTATGAAGTTTTTGGTGGAGATACCATACTGCTCCATGTGATCAAATACTGACTCATGAGAAATAAAGTTTATTAATGGTAAATAAGTGTTTAGTGTGAAGATATAATAAATGCAATAATTGCAAAAAAATGCAAAATTTTGTACGTGAGCGGAACCTTTTGAAGAGGAAAACATCATGTGATAGGTCACAGAGCATAGATAAATTGACTAGCGGATCAGTGAAATGACTCTGTCTTATTATAGCTGATTACTGTGTGATATGTGCTGTACATTGGAACTTTCCATGGCACTATCCTTGCACCTACAGATAATTAATAGACATAATCAGTGCTGTACATCTTTTATCTCTCTGCACATTATCTATATGATGGGTCAGGGTCAATTTTCAAACCTGATTTATGACAGAAACGTTTTTATCTATGTCCACACCTGGAAATTGTCAGTAACTGTTACTGAGATTCAGGGTGTCTAGGTACATCCCAGGGCCTTGGGTTCAAGTAAAGCAGTCTTTATTATGGCTCATGCACATGGGAGCCATAAATTCAGACTTATTTCCCTGCCCGGTAACCACAGTTGCTCTTTACAGCCGCCAATAGAAATTATTGGCTGCATGTGACTGCACACGGGTATACACCTGACTTCCACAAATATGTGCAACCCTGAACGCAGACAGGAATATATATGAATGAAAGTTTTTGTGTCCAGAGTTAATTTATAAAACCCTTGTCAGGTTTGTATTGCTGCCCGTGTTCTTGCTGGGGAGATTCACCCTCTCTGTTTGTCCTGGTGACCACCGTCCCCGGTACAGAAAGTGATGGCAAATCCCAAATTTTAGAGCTGCCATTGGAGGAAAAATGTTCCAACGGGGGCATCTTGACAGGGTAAGGCATAGTCATCTTTTCCCAACCATGAACAGCTGATTACAGCATCTGACCCCTTCTCAACTTCCCATTTCCCCAAATAAAAGACCAAACAGGATTGGATATAAAATGGCTGTATCAGCCGTTTATTACAAAATCTCATACAGTATTATTGTCACTTAAAACATGACATATGACAATATACCACAACTGTATCCCTATACGTAATATCTGGTGACAGCTGTCTAGGAGGGGTTTTTTTTCATTGCTTTGTAGTGCTTGTTACTTGTTTCTCAGGACAGGAAATGAAAGGAAGGTTCCTTAATGGTATGTAGACAAGTCTTCACCATTTCCCACTCTACCTCTCCTGCCACCCATGTCTTTACACGACTTCAGCACACAGCAGATACAGGAAAAGTATTTTACTTCTAGCCCCTGGGAGAAGCACTGTTGATAACTCCCATGTACAGCCAATGGTGGCTGAACCCTGTTGTGAAGGCTCTAAGGGTCAGGTTATATGGCAAGCTCCCAAGTTTACCATAATGTAACAATTGTCACTCCAATAATTATGGTGGATATAGAACGTCAAGCAAAGTCCATTTTTTGTGTTTATTTTGGCCTAGCAGATAACATTGCAACATAAATCTTAACAGAGCTATTATAGTCTCTCCCAAGCCAGGCTCCATTATTTGCTGGATTATACTAGACATGAATGAATAGGCTTTCCCTGGGCTTAACTACCAATCATTTGATTGGTCGCCAGTTGCTTGCAGACACGCCTCCTTGCATTTTTGGGCATGTTTCATGGCTCCTTATCCTATATCTTCCCATGCTGGACCTTTCTCCAAGGTCACATTTCAATTCTGTGTTCCGCTCCCACCACAGAGCTCTGTTAAATGATTGGCGACCAGCTAAATCTATCCAAGAAACGCAACGTAAATCAGAAACATCTACTCTGCTTGCCAGCAATTTGAGTTTGACATGATGCAGTGAAGCCAGATTAAGCAGGGGTTTCCAACTGCTTCTAGGCTGCACTGCATCCAGAGATATATTTGTTACTTTGGTATAATAAGTACAGACAGTCCCCGGGTTACATACATGCAACTTACATACGACTCCTACTTACAAACGGAGGCTATTACTGTACAGCAGGGGTAGTTGTAATACTACCGCGCTTGAGCTGATGAGGAGTGCCCGCCTTTTTGGGTCTGGTTCGTAGTACTGTACGTACATTACAGGAAGTTGGCTCTTGTTAGACATGCAGACGAGGGGTACCCACCTCTTCTTCCGGGTCACTGTGAGGTTTTTACTGCTGTCTGTATCCTCATTAGAAAGATTTAATCTCACTTCCTGTCCTTGAGACAACAAAAAGTGAAAGGAAATCTACAACTAGGAAGGGAAATTCACTCCTGTAAGAGTTATCATGGGAAAAAGCTGTCTCCACTAAAGATTTATCACCAATCCTTGTTTCCACGACAATCCAAAATTTTCATAATCCTTTTGTCACAGGGACAGAAAGTGAGGTGACATCTTCTGAACAGGGGCACAGACAGCAAAACAAACTTTACAGAGGGTAAACTCTTCCCTATGCTATCCAAAACAACAACAAAAATTTGGGCTGGAGTTACACTTAAAAAATGTACCTGTTCCAACTTACATACAAATTCAACTTAAGAACAAACCTACAGTCCCTATCTTGTTCGTAACCCAGGGACTGCATGTAGTGATACATTTATTGCCCGAATTCAATAGGTCCATAGCCAAAATTGCATTGGCCAATATGAAGATTTATCGGTATGGAGGTGGTGAAGAGTTGAAAAAATTGAAAGATAATTATACACTCTGTGGCTCAAAGTATGTGGGCCCCTCTCCAAATGATTGAGTTCAAGGGTAATGTTAATACTGAGCATACAAACAATGTTTAGGCATTTGTAAGCTTCACACCTTGTGGGAACAGTTTGGTGAGGGCCCTTTTCTGTTCCAGCAAGACTGTGCCCCTGTGTACAAAGCCAACTCCATAAAAACATGGTTTGATTTGTTTGGTGTGGAGGAACTTGAATGTTTCAACCTCATTGTTATTGAACGCTTGTTCTTTTGGCTGATTAAACCCAAATTCCCACAAACACCCTCCAAAATCTTGTGGAAAGCAATCCCATAAAAGTGGAGGCCATTATAGCTGCCATCAGGGGACAACTCTATATAAATGCCTGCGGTTTGGAAATAGGAAGTCCAACAAGCTCATATGGGTTTGATAGTCAGGTGTCAACAAACCTTTGGCTATAATGTAACACAGTAAAAAGCACAGTAAAAATATTGCAGTTAGGAAACATGTCAAAGGTGAATTGGGTGATTGATGACACAAGTGGCAAAGTCATTGTCACAATTCTCTGAGCAGTCCTTCCCCTTCAATAGAGAGAATGCCACAGGCAGTACCTATACGAGTGGGTTTTGCCACAATGACAAGATAGTAGAGAACAATAAATGTTTCAATGACAACAAAGAAGAAGCCTGGCAGTTGTCGTATTTCTAAACTGATTTTTGTCAGGATCCCTTGTTGGCCAGGAGTTTCCCGGGCTACGATAACTGCATTCCACATGTTCTGTTTGCACTTTGTCTTAGCTGTTCAGACCACTTTGTGCCTTGTCTTTGCTGCGAGTATTTACTGAATAAACAGCAGGACAATTACTGTTTACCTGCAGAAGGATTTGGGGAACTCCAACTTTTACTGGAGAGATAAGAGGAAGTAGCAAACATGAGCCGAGGTTTAGTGGAAGTAAGCTGAACAAGAAGCTTCTTTTCAACTACACCTGTTATCACATCAACCTGCTGTTTGCATTGATATGTTCCGTTTTAGATGACCTTAACCTCAAGCCAATAAATGTCTCCATTCTATCCATCCCCACCTCTGTGTCATGATCCTCATATTATCCATGTATAGCTCAGATCCATTATCTTCATGCATAATCTATAGACACAATCATGGTCATCATCATACTGCTTGTGCCATTATGGTACTGATTGTGTCTGTGTAGACATGCTCCTGCTTGTGTCTCTTCTGTGTCTGCAGACATGTACCTGGTTGTGTACAGGATTGATTGTGTCTCTGTAGTAAACAGTCCCAGTTGTGATTGTGCCTCTGTAGTTGTGATGCTCCTGCTTGTGTCTCTGCTGTGTCTGCAGACATGTGCCTGGTTGTGTACAGTATTGTGTCTCTGTGGTACCCAGTCCCAGTTGTGTCACTAGTTACTTACTGTGTTTTGGAACACATTCCTGGTTTTGTCAGTAAGTACTAATTGTGTCTCTAAAGACACATCCCTGGTTCGTTGAGTACAGTATCATTTGCGTCTCTAAGGACACATTCTTGGTGGTGTCAGTCGGTTCTGGTCGTGTCTCTGAGGACACATTCCTGGTTGTGTCAGTAAGTTCTGATATAAGTTATATCTGTTATAGCTCCGTTCTGCGTGCTCAGCCGTATCGGGCAGCTCCCGGGAAGGACATGTGCTGCTTGTGATTAGTACACAGCCCCTGTCTTTCTCTATGGGAGTACATGGCCGTATGCCGCCCTACGCTCACCCCAAGTGCAGGTCCGTACGGGTGCGGGTGTCCCGGCTCGGACGCAGACAGGATCCATCCTGTCAGCGTATGAGTACGGACACCGGCACCCGTACGGACGTGTAGGGCGGGTGAGCGTAGGGCGGCGTACAGCCACGTACTCCCATAGAGAAGGACAGGGGCTGTGTACTAATCACACGCAGCCCCTGTCCTTCCCGGGAACTGCCCGATACGGCGTGCACGCAGCACGAGCTGGACGTGACTGTTTTTTCTCGTGTGAATGAGGCCTAACTGTCTTATCTTTTCATTATGAGGCATATGCTACAAATGTATCTATTGTTTGGCATGCTTTGGTATGATTTTTATGTTACTATAAAAACATAATAAAAACATTGTTAAGAAAACTTTCCGTATCTGAATCATTCCCATACTCCAAATTTAACATTAAGTTATAAACAGCAACATTTGTTTATATAATGTAACTTTTTATTATTTTTACAAATAAATAATTAGACTTCCTGTCCATGAATTCCCCACAGACTGACTGCCATATGATACTTGTCAGCCTCCATTGGCCCTGAATGGCAGCTAATACAGAACCATAGACTGCACAGATCTAAACACAATGTCAATGTTTAATTATCTATACAGATATGGTATTGATTACCTATATGTTTGTTAACGATACGAGTAGCTTACATACCGTAACTTGTATCTTGGGCCTTCTGGTTATTTAAAGGGAGGATCCTCGGGCACAAAAAGACATGACCTTATTAGATACAATGGGGAGACTGTATCGAAACTGGAGCAGACAGAATCTAAAGCAGTTGCTCATAGTAACCATTCAACTTCTCTCTTCAGTTTGTTCAGTTGGGCTTTGAAAATGAAAAGGGAGACGCTCATTGGATGAAAACTGCTCCTGATTCTGTCTCCTCCAGTTTTGATAAATTCCTCTCAATGTTCCTGCCATGGCTCTTCAGGTCAGTTCAGATGCATGAAAGCACCCGGTGAGTTCTAATCTATCCAGGAAACATGGTATCACAGTCACAATATTCATTTTCATTGCTATATCTGAAACCAAAACTTTTTTTTTCTCTTTTGGATAGAGTAGGGGAGCGTTAAAACTCCCTAGGAAAATTTCCCTTTCACTTCCTGCCCTGAATACTCAACAGGAAGTGAAACAAAATCTTTCCAATTTAGGGAAAATGCCCTCTTAGACAGTTGTCACTGGAACAAATGTTCCCATTCGAGAATTGCCCCTCTATTCCTCAAAATTTTAACCTCGCTTTCATTCCAGGAGACATCAGTGATCAGGACACTTAAGCCGGGTCATACACGGTTTTATATTTTTTGTTCAACCCGCAGGCTGAACAAAACAAAAAAAAAAACAGATTGTTTCATGAACGCTTCCCCCACTGTTTCATTTGTATTTGTACTACCGTGTTTCCCCGAAAATAAGACCCTGTCTTATATTTTTTTTTCTCCGAAAAATCACACTAGGTCTTATTTTCAGGGGATGTCTTATTTTAAATAGTGTCAAAATACCTGCAGGCTGCAGCTGTCCTGGAGCTCTCCTCTCTGATGCCGTCCACAGTTCTCTGTGGGATCCCCGCCAGGGAGCCACCTTTCTCGTCGCCAGGCTGGACTGCTCAGTCACCTCACCTCACTCCCACCCCACTGGCCATACGTTCCTTGCTGTGCTGCTGCCTGCTGAGAAATGTAGTTTTCTGCCCGACGGCAGCTCTCTAAGCAAAGGCTGAGGCAGACAGGTGTCTGCTGATTTCGTGACAGGGGCGGCATGCGGGAGCTGCGGCGCAGTGGTTGGTCCCCGCCATGTACTCTGGTTGCTCTCTGGGCCACACCCAAACAAGGTCTTATTTTCGGGGTAGGTCTTATATTAGAGGGATGTTTAAAAATTGTGCTAGGTCTTACTTTCGGGATAGGTCTTATTTTTGGGGAAACACGGTAGCTGCTTGGCTGCTAGCTCCACTCGGCTGAGAATTTTCCAACCCACTTTAAACAAGGGATGCCAGGTGGAAGCAGCACCCACGCAGCAAATTTTCGACCGGTTCACCAAAGAAATGTGTATGCCTGGGGGGGCTTTTATTTTTCTTTACCTGGTGAAGCAACCTATACCCACCTAAGTCCCCCCTCCAGTTCTTCTGCTGCTACCATTTTTGGGAACAGGGAGTCTCTAATTTAGAACTGCAGATGGTTCCTCATCAGCTGGTCCCCTACTGTCCCCTTGCAATGACATCACTTTTCTTCTGGATCCCACCACTGGACAGCCAATAAGAAGTGTCCACGGCATGCGGACAGTGATGTGGACACCTGAAGAAGGACCTCAACAGAAGAGAAGGCTTGGGACGGCAGTGTCATGTGACCACAACTGTTAGTAAGTCAAATGGGCACTCAGATCAGTTAAAGCGCGGCGATAGGGGGCTTTCTAATATTCCGGAGTTGGCCTTTACAATGTAAGCGATTTTGTTTTAGCTACAAATTGCAATCTTTTGTGACGATATGGGAGTAGAAGGAGGCAGATTCCTAATAAATGTACAACACTGCTTTGTCAAGCGATCGCCGTCAGATGACAGTGATCACCACCTGGGATTCAAAGGCTTCAACTCCCAGCACTTTTACTGTAAATAGCTGGACATGACAAGTTTACAGGACACAAAGACATACATACTGGTGATCAATCACATACACATGCATGCTGCAACATGGGATACGGCACGTGCGCACATTTCCATTAACATCCTTTGACCTACGAGCCCTACAACAGGCACTGGCCCAAGTACGAGAACGCAGCACGTCTGACCCAAGAGGATGATTAAAACCCACTAAAACAGCAGTTTAGATTTGTGGCAAAGTGAACCTGTCTTTACTTCCGACTTCCTGACCTGTGATCCTTTTTAATCATGAATTCCTTTTGTGTGATTTCTGCTCTGCACAACCCTCAATGATGCCACATATAAAGATTAAAGTGAACCTGTCACCCACTTTAAACTCTTATAGGTAAAATCTAGAAGACGCCCGCTATAACCAGAAAAGCCCCTTACTGATCTAGTTTCACTTTGTTGCTAGGGCCAAACTTCATGGCTAACATCCAGCCATGGCCATCCTCTTGTCCAGTGACAGAGCCCTGACTAAAGCTGGCCATGCACTGCTTGAATTACAGCCGTATCCTGCTGAATGGGCCAAAATTCGAGGCATGGGGGGCCCTACCGGTACCGTCTGGCATGACAAAAGTCATAGCTCAGCTAACTTTTGTGAAAGGAGCCGGGTGGACATTGTTCAGTTATTCAGCAGCCATCGTGGCTGAGCTGCACAGTGTCATTGGTTGCTAGGATACTCATGGCTGGGCTGCACAGTGTCACTGGTTGCTAGAACACATAAGGCTGGGCTGCACAATGTCATTGGTTGCTAGGATGCTAGCGGCAGGGATGGACAGTGTCACTGGTTGCTAGAACGCAAGCAGCTGATCTGCAGTGTCATTGGTTGCTCGGACGCAAGCAGCTGAGCTGCACAGTGTAGTTGGTTGCTAGGATGCTAGCAGCTAAGCTACACAGTGTCAATGGTTGCCAGAACACTCACGGCTGGGCGGCATAGTCTCATTGGTAGCTAGAACACAAGCGGCTGGGATGCAGTGTCAATGGTTGCTAGTACACTCACAGCTGGGGTGCACAGTGTCACTGGTCGCTAGGATGCTAGCAACTGGTCTGCACAGTGTCATGGGTGACTCTGGGTTCGGATCGCTTGACTATTCACCGAACCCAGATGTCTGGCTGGGTTCAGCAAATGTCCAAGCCAACTGTACCCAAGCCATTCACTCATCAATATTTATATGCATTTAAAGACTGAATATTCCGATTCTTGGATAAGCCCAATGCTGACTGGTTGTTTTCAAAGACATACAAGGAGACAGATACCCTGATGTACCTACTGGGGGTCCACGGCGACCATTCATTGTCCCCGGTTCAGAAAGAGATGAGAACTACAACATTTTTCAGCTGTCACCGAAACAGGAGGTGAGAAGAAATCACTGAATGGGGACACTTGTCTTGGTGACAAATACCAAAGAGGGGATTTCTTCTCACCTTGGAGAGTTTTTCTCACTTCCTGTTGTGTCTTCAGGACAGGAAGTGAAGGGAAATCTCAGAAGTGAGCAAACAACTAAACTGCTAAGGGGGTTGTAGTCATGTGTATTCTTCCTTGAATCTTGGTGTCCTTTGTGTACTTCTTCCAGATCTGTGCAGTAATCAAGCGTGAGACTTTGAGCTTCCTGTAATAAAGACTGGTCACTGCTGCTCTCTCTCCTTGTGCAGGGTGACCGGTCTTGTCTCCGCCCCCTCCTGTAATAAAGACCGCTTACTGCTGCTCTCTCTCCTTGTGCAGGGTGACTAGTCTTGTCTTCGTCCCCTCCTGTAGTTTTTTGTAGTTGGTGGGGCCTGCTGGGTCCCCCCCACAGCTCTGCTCTCTGCACATACTACATACAGCACAGTAATTATGTCACTGCTGCTTTTACAGGGTAATGTCTGGTTCTGTAAAGGCACACAAAGTGGATTTATATCCTTTGTGGCTATTGAGCAATATATTTTTATGAGTGTTTTAATGGCAGGCTGCTTGACAGGTATATCTTAAAGGGCCTATTTTTTGGGCTAAGGTAGGTTAAACGTGTATATTTATGCAACAAGAAGACGCCCCAAGTCTGTTTGTTTACAGCCTGCCCTCCACGCTGGCACTTGGTGTCCTTGGTTACGCAACGCCAGTCCGACAACTTGTGTTAAAACATGGCAGCAGGTCCAACTGGTTTTCAGGCTGTGCTCAAAACGGCAAACAACAAAACCGCTGCCAGTGTTAGTTATGGTCAGTAAATCAGATTAAAGGTGTTTATTTTACCTCCGGGTTGTATTATAGCGCGGCATGCCATCTGTCACCAAAATCCGGCTCGAGGGGTTATCTCCACATGCTGCAATCACCTTTCATGAACCCGCCGCTTTAGGGCACCATCATAATTTATTTTTAATCAGTTAGCAATTAACTAATTAAAAATAAAGCACAAACCACAATTATTAGACCAGGGGTAGGCAACCTCGGCACTCCAGCTGTGCTGAAAATACAGATCCCATCATGCCTCTGCCTCTGTTAGTCATGCCTCTGGCTGTCAGGGTCTTGCAATGCTTCATGGGACTTGTAGTGCCACAACAGGTGGAGTTCCGAGGTTACCTATACTGAGTTAGATGATGTAGGCAGCTGAAGTTATACAAAAATCTCCACTTGTCCTGTAAAATGTGAGCTTAGCTCCGCCCCCCTTCCCTGCCCCAAGATTCCCTACTGGTCCTACAGTTTGATAGGCGACTTCACTGCCCAATGGGAAGCCCCAGAGTGTTGGAAATGGCTAAAGCAAGCTTAACATCTACAGAAAAAGTCAAGATTTGCCTAGAACTTCAGCTGCCTATACCTCTGGATATATACCGATTGTGCTCTTTTTTTATTTATTTATTTAATAGAAGGTAACCTTAGCTTAACAATTTTTTGTCTGACACGGCTGTCTGGCACGGCTGTCTGACACGTTCACTTTAAAGTAAGCCTGTGCTTTGCTCATGCTGGTCACTTTAATTTTCCCCGGCAATCCCATGAACCCCCGGACAGGAGCGTCCCGAGGCCAGGTGTCCCCTGGTCTCCAGACCAAGTGACACCCCGCCATGTCGTCATCGCGCATGCGCGGCCAGCTGATGGCCGCCTGCCTACGGCCATGCGCGACCATCTAATGGTCCATCTTGGTGATGGACGCCGGCAGAGAGAGGAGGGGATGTTCATCCGGCGGTATGAGGTATACCGCCAGGTCCCCTCCTCTCTCCTGACCGAGCGCCTGACTTTTTAGAGGAGGTGACACCAAAATGACTCTCAGTCATTTTGGTGTCACCCCTGGAATGGTGTCACCCGGGTGCGGGCCGCACCCCCCTTGTGACGCCACTGCCCCCGGAAGACCAGCAGCAGTACTGGCAAGACTAGTGTCAGCACTGTGTAAGCTCCAACTAGAGCAGGGGTGGGCAAACTCCAGCCCTCTAGCTGTGGTGAAACTACAAATGCCATGATGCCTCTGTCTCTGGGAGTCATGCCTGTGAGAATCTTGCAATGCCCCATGGGATTTGTATTTCCACTGCAGCTAGGGGGCCCAGAGTTTGCCCACCCCTGTCGTCTCAGGCGGCATCTCACCGGGGGGGGCAGCAGAGGGGCAGCCACAGCGTTCCAGGTTGCTAAGTGCTCTTAATGGCCTGTGACTCTCTCTCCGGCTTCCTGCCCAGCTCACTGACATCATTGAATGCCAGGGAGCTGAGCAGGCCACCCTGAAAGCAGTACCAGAACCCCCCCCCGAACGACCAGCAGCAGTACCCCCCGACAGGAGATGGCCCTGGCCAATCACAAAGCACCAGACCAATCAAGTCACATGCTCCTCCACACCCATACATCTAAATAGAGCAGAAGGGAAGTGAAGAAAAGGGCAGTAGGTGCTGCCAGAAGGGGGCATTACACTAAACCTGTTGATTTGCTCTGCATGGGCATGACATCTGCCTCATTTGCATACAGAGAGGCGGGGCTTTATTATTTTCCTCCCAGGAAGAGCAAGCACACAGAGGAATTATAGGTGTTAGAGCAACACTTTTCAACTTCTTTACACCATGTTCACCTTCCTTATGACAGTTTTTCACTCACTGCTGTGTATCGGTTTATCTTAGGTAAGAATAAGCTGAAAATGATTGGTTTAACCGGGGGTGGGCAACCTCGCCACTCCAGCTGTACTAAAACTACAAATCCCATTTTGCTTCTGTCTCTGGGAGTCCTGCCTGTGGCAGTCAGAGTCTGGCACTGCCTCATGGGACTTGTATTTCTACTGCAGCTGCAGTGTGCACTTTCCCCTGGGCAAGTGCTTACTGTTCCTATATGAGGTTGGATGAGGGTTTAGTGTCATGTAACACTTTTGGCAGGTATATCGTACAACTGAGGAAAAAGGGACGAAGGGATTTGGTTCCAATCCAGGGACAGTCCCTCCAAATGAAGGACATTTGCTATGAGAAAGAAAACAGATCATGGCGCTGTGACACTCCCAGAGCGGCGGGTCAAAGTCTGTCTCTAGAAACTTTAGATAAGTGAGGAAGAAAAAACAAGCAAGACAAACAAATACTTTTATCTCATTGTCCAGCTTCCAGGGCAGAGGTACCCAACTTCTGCTCTTCCATGCCAAGGCCCCATAAAGGAAAGTCCCAGCATATCCTCTCCTGTTATGACATCAGCATTGTAATAGGAATACGTACCGGAGATGTTTCTGATAATACAATCAAAGCTTACATGAAAAAATCCCTTTTACATAGTAGTATGTAGCAGTGAGCGCTGCCTTCCATCTGCCCATCACTTCCAACAACTTCCTGGATTCCCAGTGTGCTCTGCGTCTCTTTCCCTGCTGCTGCTGGATGTGACGCAATCTCCATTACTCAAGACAACATAACCCATCATGCATTGCTTCCAGCAAGCAATGATAATGTTACATAGTTACATAGTTACATAGTATTTGAGGTTGAATAAAGACATAAGTCCATCAAGTCCAACCTATTGTGTGTATGCATTTATGTTTGAGCAGGTGTGTGCGTGTGTATGAGTCCATGTGGGATTTTGCTCTTAGGCGTACCTGTATGTTATGGTCTCCATGTTACATTGTTCAGATGTTGAGTTGTAGTTCAGAAGGCTCTCCCTAATGGTTCAGTATTTTCTGAAGCCAGCCTAAAGCTGACCATTCACAAGTCCTCCCGTGAGGCTAAATGAGAAAAAAAAGCTTTATTCCCCCATCCACGCATTATTACCCCAACCCCGTCCGGGGGTTAACAGTGTGCCACGGTTAAACAGGGTGGAAAAAGGAATCACCCCGCCCTTCTACATCAATGAAGATTAAAAAAGAGCACCAGATGTACTTGCCTCAAGAGTCCAAAAAAAACTTTATTGGCTTTACAAATTGCGACAAGACCATATGTACAGCCAACGCGTTTCATGGGGTAAGAAATTCCCCTTCATCAGGCCTATAAAGAAGGAGGATCCCTGACCCCCAAAACGTGTTGGCTGTGCATATCTCCTTGTCGTCCATTTTGGACTCTTGAGAAAATTACCTGGTGCTCTTTTTTAGGGCCCGTTCAACCGAGGAATGTGTCTTAACAGTGAGGGAGGTGCATTGAATTGCCATGTATAGCCTTTCGCAGAGCGATAAGCTGCTCCACAACGTGTGTTACCGCAATACCGCAACGCACACTATTGGAGTACCATACCCTGCAGTGCAATCAATCTCGTTGCGGGTGTGAGGGGCATTTGGGATGCCATTCAAATGAATGGCAGTGCAGCACACCTCCCACACTGTTAACGCATGGCCCTGGTGTGAACGGGCCCTTAGACTTCATTCACATAGATTACTCTTTCTGGGCGTCCCCACCCTCTGGAGGAGCCCCTGTTTTGTGAAGAGATCAGGCCCAAATATTGCACCTACTCTGCCAGAGAACATGGTCCATGGTCCCCACTTACCCTTGGGGCTATTGTGTTCTGACAGCAGCTGGTAGACCTATCTGATTGGCTGTGGTTACTATTTGGCCAAGAATTAGCGGACCAGCTCCTCTGATAAGAGTAGGGCTGCAACAACTAATCGGCATAATCGATTATAATCGATTATTGAAAAAGTTGTCAACTTTTTAGTTGATTGATTTTTTTCGAGTGGTGGGGTGCCAGTGGGGCCACACACTGCTTGAATTTGGGCCGAGTCAGCAGAACTCGCGTTTGAGTGGCATACAGTCAGATTACATTTGACTTTGGGACCACTATAGGATAAGACATTGCTCTTTGCCCCATCATAAAGGCTGCCCTTTGTTTACAGAGCTGAGAAGGGAACTCTTCTTCTGTGTGCTTTGCTTTTTTCCTAATAAAGTTATCAAGATCTCATTATTGCATTTGCTAATACAACAGCCCATTATATGGCCGAGACCCTCCGCTGTTTAATTAAAAGCATATTTATTTAGTGTACGGCCAGATAAGACAGGACGTGGCAGCGGAGATGGGGCTAAGAGACAGGAAATCAGTCAGGGCTCTTGTGAAATTGACTGCAAGGAAACAGATTGCAACTGATCTTTCTAAATAAAGGGGGTCATGTGGGTTCGTCACCTGTACCCGGAGACATCAGCATGAGGTGCCATGCAGGAAAAGTATAGAAAGGGCCCCACACCGAAGTGTTGAGCTAGGCTGTTATACCATGTGACCAGTGCCACAATGATGCCATGTTTCCAGGGCCTCTGTTATACCAAGCAGCAAGACTATAAATGAGGGTAGTGTACTAATGCCTGACCCCGCTCTCCTCTTTCACCAGGCACATTGCCAGCCAGATGCCACCATCAAGGCGGGCACACTCCTTACCTAGGACGTCCTTGCTATCCCACTGCTTAAAGTAAATCTAAACCCTATCATTAAACCCCATGTAAGCTTTAACATGTTAATGTAATTTCAACAGTTGATGGCTATCTTTTTAAATCAGCAATTTTCATTAAAATAAATTCTGGTGATCCTGCCATGGAGGTCTTTGTTCAGGCATTTCCTGTTAGAAGTTGACACACCACACCCTTTCCCAATAATGACTACAAGTGGGTGTTTCAATACACATTGCACAAGCCTGGTCCACTGTCACCATCAGGAAGCCGGTCAAGAGCAGTGATAAGCAGCCAGTGTTTGACCGGGTACATTTTTTGGCGCTCATTATAAAGCCAGTGATTAATCAGATGTAAGTATTATCAGTTCTTGGTTACATGGGAGCTCTGTCACTGAGCACTGTCACCCAACAAACCAAGGTGTTCTAATAAAAAGGAAGCAATAGCTTTTGCTGGAGACCCGTCAGAGAAAGGTGCCAACGAAGTGAACCTAACCTGATACAAAGTGGGTCATCATCAAAGCTGGGATCCTCTTTTATTCCATGCTTTGCTGTTATTTTTAAGGATCAATCTACCTATAATTATGTATTAGTTATAGGTAGTGGCAGTGCCAAAGCTGGGGGTGGAAGGGGGGGCATGTGCCCCGGCTGCTGCTTTAGGAGGGGCACCACTGGGTGTGTGGATGGAGAACTTCTGCCTTGAGAGGGGGAGCAACTCTTAGCCTTTGCCCCAGGGGACAGAATGTCTAGCTTCCCCACTGGGTGGTGGCTACACCTGGCTTCTTTTATGTCTGAGCAGAATACCAAATAAATCTTGGTGGATTAGGGTATAACATCCATGAAATGTAGTACACTAATGAAACCTAAGAAACATTAGAAAAACATTTTCACAAAATCGATATAATTATTTTACATATTGTATTACTAGTGTTTTAGATATCTTGAGGGTCTCCTGATGAAACGCGTTGAGCCATCCTCACTCGACTGGAAGTGCTAACATCTACTGTAAACTGATTTTTGGCTATGTTCATGTCATCTATGATATTGATATGTATGCCCCAATGACTAAAAAAAACCATGATGATGTTTTGATGTAGCTGGTCCAGTGGTGGATTGAGGCCAGCCCTCAGAGACCTTTGTCTGTTTTTGATTTCTGTTGATGGAATGATTAATGAAATTGTTACATTTTAATCCTTGTTCACCTGTCTTTCCTCTTTCCAATTCAAGGACTTTGACCGTACCTATAACAGTTCCATACAGTATCTGTGGCAGGGGTCCACAGGTGGCAACGCCATTGAAAAACTTCCCCTTTTATGAAGGCACGGAGTGAAATATGAATGTATGTGTATAACCAGGGCCGGATAGGTTATCAGTGGACACTGACATGGGGAATTCATGAGTGTTTAAACAGAGGAGGTACAGTGACAGTTCTGCCGTAGGCAATAAAGGATTTATGTGCATTAGGTTCCTGAAAACAAACGGCACTGGCTTGGAAACCGTCAATATAATCAACGGCATCCCAGAGATGGACAACATACTCCGGGTGTAACTGTAGAATGACCATGTGACTGCAATGGGGACCTGGAAACACAGAGGGCCCCGAACTTTCTTTTTGCACAATGACTTATAAAGGCAGAAATAGAATTTGGCCAACATATTTGAATAAAAGTAATGTGTATATATAACTCAGGAACCTCCATATAACTGCTGTAAAATCTGTATCCCTAGAGAAAAAGACTTGCAGATGGACATAAGAGAAGCAAGGGGTCCATGCAATGCAACAATGCAATGCAGTAAAGATGTCTGAATGGGCCCTAATGGTTATGGTCTAGAGCCCCAGGATACATAGTTACAACCCTGCTACATACCTAAAAAAGGGGTGCTTATCTGTCTAAAAGGTGACTTTCCTTCCTGATATATGACTGTCTTATTGGTCAGAAGCAAAACCTGTTTTTGAATACACTTGGGAAAGGTTACCCTTTGCTGCTGACTCCCGGCAAGGGGGATCTGTATACCAAAGTCAGAGCTGGGCCTCCTGACCATGTGATCCTTGTGATTTGCTCAAAATCCAGTGTACCCATCGCACTCCTGACCGAATAATACCCTTAGAATCGGGTGGGTGCCAAAGTGACTGCAGATACCTCTGCAATCCAAGATAAGTAGATGTATAAAGTCGCTCGCACGCCAATAGAATTTCAAGTCAAAAACGGTGTATTGACTCGATTGCTATCACATCATATACCTAATATGATGTGATAGCAATCGAGGCAATACACCGTTTTTGACTTGAAATTCTATTGGCGTGCGAGTGACTTTATACATACACTTATCTTGTGATTTGCTGTCACAATGATCACATGATTGGGAGCCCCTCCCACTGGCTCAATGATGCTGGTTATCAGACTGAGGACACCTAGTGGCATAAGAAGGTATTACGGAAAGTCTCTGGATTTAAGCTGAATTTTGCAACAAAAGCTGGTTTTGATATTTTAGTATTACAGGTATTTCTATAGCACTGACAAATTACTCAGCACTTTACATAGTTGCACATTCACATCAGTCCCTACACTCAAGAAGCTTACAATCTAAGGTCCCTATCTCACATGCATACATACAAGGGATAATTACCTACCAGCATGTCTTTGAAATGTGGGGGGAAACCAGAGTAAACCAACACAAGCACAGGGAGAACATGCAACCTTCTTGCAGATTTTGACCTGGCTGGGATTTAAACCAGATACCCCCAGTGCTAGAAAGCAGAAGTGCTGACCACTACGCCACTGTGCTGCCCATTTTTTTCAGCGGGAGTTTTGCTATGAGAGATATGCGTATACTCAAAGCAAATGTCCATCAAATAAACATGGGCAGACGGCAATTTCTTTCCTACATGAGCTTAGGCCTCCAGCCTCATTGTGGAAGAGAAGAGTTCCGTGTTGCCCATAGCTGCCACATTCACCCTTTAATATGTGTAGTGCAGGTTAGAAAATGAAAGGCAATCCTTACAGTTTACATTTCTCCAGCTTATCCCAATATTATCATTGAATGTAGGCTAGCCACTCAAGGACACATACAATGTAAACAGTGTACACACAGCTGAGTATTTCTTGATATGGACGTTTTGTACACTTGGCCGCTGTTGTTTCACTACACCTGACAAGTGAAATTTGTAAAGTCATTATTGACTCATGTTACAAAAATACATTTTCACTTGCATGCAATGAATCATCAATGTGCAATCAACAGAAAAGGTGGTACAAGGACAGGTACCAATATTCCATAGAGAAAGTCAAGTCTTTTTATAATATATGCATATATCATGTTAAATTATATATTGGGCTCCAGAAGTTCACACCATTATGTACTAAGCTGAACAACTTTGGGTAAAATCAGACAATGACACACTTTGGGAGACCTCTGACTCCCTGACACTCAAGGCCAAGTGTCAGACTCAGACAAAGGACGTTACACAGTGAAGTTGGAAAAGCACACGTCTTTCCTCTGTAAGCCTGCACAGTTCTTAAACTGCATTCAGGGCAGAATATTCATCATTGTTCGTAAGTCGTGGCTTGCTCTCTATAGAGGGGGATTGGACCGATCTGGGTGGCCGATGCGCTTAAACTTTCGTAAGCCTTGTCTACTGTACACTGAAAGCAAACACCACCTTGGTCAACAAAAGTACCTGATGACTAGTCCGCAGTGCCTGGTACATAAAGTCAGCCATTAAATGGTTATGATCCACCCTTGTTTTTAACCCTAAAAACAAAATTCCGTTTTGGGTAGATGGTGGTGGAATTTTAAAATCTATTTATCTAATTGGTTTCTACAGTGCTGACATATTTCACAATATGAAAAGGACATCAGAAGGATGAAGGAGAAGGATGAAGGACATCAGTCATGTCATCAGGTTATCGGTATGCCATCAGACATCAGTCATGGGCAACAGACTTCAGTCATGAACATCAGACATCGGCCATGTCATCAGGGCACTAGTCATGGCTATCAGACATCAGTCTGGGCATTAAACCATCAGTCATGAGCATGAAACCATCAGTAATGAGCATGAAACCATCAGTCACGGGCATCAGATATCAGTCATGTCATAAGGGCATCAGTCATGGGCATCAAACATCAGATATAGGCATCAGACATCAGCCATGGGCATCAAACCATTAGTAATGGGCATCAGACATCAGTCATGGATATTAGACATCAGCCATATCATCAGGGAATCGGCCATGGCCATTAGATATTTGTCATGGGCATCAGACATCAGTATATCATCTGGACATCAGTCGTATCCTTAAAAAGGCTTACAGTCTTCTGTCCATAATTCTATAACATCCCTACTCCCTACATCCACACCCTATTTGCCCATTATTAGGTGGACTTGAGGTTGATTTTTGGAGTGTACACATGGGTGTAAGCCAGAGCCCCCTGAAAGATAGCCATCAAAATACTGGAAGGACAATAAATTCAGAGCATATTTTTGTGTATTGACATGCATTGCATAGGCCCATTCATTCTCTAAGAGCTCTTAGCGCATGTCTATGAACCAAAATTGCATCTCTGCATTCTGATGCACTGTAGGGTCAGGTGTGCTGCTTACTGCATTGACGTGCATTGGGGATCTACACACGTCAAAGCACATGAAGACACAAATCAATGGCCATTGGCAGTGATTTCAGCCAAGAGTGTAGATTTGTTCAAGAAACGTTTGGACAATTTCTTGAGGGACCGTAATATCCAGGGATACCATTATCCCTAAGAATGAGATGATGCGTGGACCTATATGGGTTGGCCTTGATGGACGTATGTCTTTATTCAACCCCAAATACTATGTAATTATGTAACTATGTAATGGCTATGGTAACATGCATGGAACAACACGGAACATGGTGGTGCAAAGGCAGAACTGGGAACTTTGCAGGAAATGATATGGCCTTACCAATTAAGCCAGGGAATGATTTCACTAGCCAATGTTAACCAATAATTGAAATATCAGATTGTGCTAAACTAGCAACACAACATTCAAGCGACTCTTTGCAATATTGTATACAACAGGCCCCCAAGGAGCATAGGTAGATGTACTTGATACACTCACAGTTCAAAATGAGGATTGTTGGGATGACACAGCACTCCGAAACATTAAAGCAGTGGATTGTCCAATAAGAATGTGGCATATGGCCTGTACACACCAAACCCTCAGCAGAAACATGCTTTCGTCGTAGGCAATTATAAACAAACTCATGCAAATCAATGTGTCCTTCTTGTGACTGTTAACTTTGAGGGCACCTAGGCATTTGCAGGTGTGCGTTTTTGCTTTCAAAAATGCACGTTTCCCCCTGGTCTATGGGACCAAAACCATGTGGCATCCACCTAAAAATAGCTCCTGCATCTTTCAGCGTGACAGGCGTTGCAACGTTAAGGTGTGAACAGTCGCCATTGACTTGCATGGAACTGTGTGTTTTGCACGTTTTCGTGCGACTAGCTCTGCACCTAAATAGATTAAAGAAGTCACTCGCACTCCATGATATTAAAGCCAATGCTGTTTATTGACTGAGATAACACACATCTCCTTAGATCTGCACCTAAAGACGCTCAGGTGTGAAGCAGGCCTAAACAAAGAGTTTTCATGGTGTGGTAACATATACATTTACTGCCCAAAAATGAATGAACAACCTCTATCTTGTTTGCACAGGCGAATCCAGCCAATCCCCAGCTCTGCATAGAAGTTCTCATAAAAGCCAGTAAGCGATTGGTACCAATAAATGTTTTCTATAAGTATACAACCCAAATCATATGCCATAAGAATCAGATAGTGCTCTATGACTAATATTATATTGTCCTATTTCGAGGTGTGAATCATTGTGGTCGTGTCTGACGTCTGTCTAAACTGGACACACGTAGCATCTTCCAAAACTAAGTCATCCAAAGTAATATAATTTCACTGTCATTATAGAGAGTAATATAGTTATATAATCACTAGACTATAACATTCCAAACCCTCTAATGCTATAAACATCAAGCATGAGCTGGGTAATAACTAGAGGAAGGACAAAGGTCTCATTTGTGACCCCCATCACGTTCTCAAACAATTCATCCCCACACATGATAACTTGCCCCTCACTTTTAGATTGTAAGCCCTCACGGGCAGGGCCCTCCTTACCATCTTGTCTTGAATTGTATTGTGATTTTAATGTCTTCCTTATATTGTAAAGCGCTGTGCAAACTGTTGGTGCTATATAAATCCTGAATAATAATAATGTGTCCCTTGGCATCAACGATATGTTTGTGTAAGGGCAAGCATTGACAGGCTTTTAACAACAAACGAAAAAACAAAACTGCTCCAAAGCCCATGCTAGGATACCCACTTCCCATCTCGAGTGCAGGCACAGTTCCTGAGCCCGTCTCTGTTGCGGTCCACCAAACAATATGGATCAAACCAGGTTCCGTTGAAATGTCCTTATTTCACGTGAAAATGTTTAATGATGACCCTACCTGGAATTCGCATTTCATATGATCAATTTTAAGACAAAAACAAACCTGCACCAAACTTTTAACACAATGCACAATTGGGATGTCATTATGAATGAATTACACCACAATCCATGTTGCAAAGCCAGTTAATCAATTTCAGCCACTTTTAACCAGCCATGTGTATGGCAAATGATAACCTGATCCTAACCACTAATCCTACCCTTACCCTCTAAACGTAACCATTCACCTGATCCTCCCAACTCCAAATCCCACAAATTGATAAAATAATTCAAGTGATCATTCACAGACACTTTGTTAATATCATAATAAATAATACCAATCAATACATTATGGGGGGGATTTATCAAAGCTGGAGCAGACCAAATCTGGAGCAGCTGTGCAGGGCAACTAATCAGTTTATCTCTCCAGTTGGTTCAGTTAAGATTTCACAATGAAAGAGAGAAGCTGATTGGTTGCCATGCATAGCTGCTCCAGATTTGGTCTGCTCCAGTTTTGATAAATTCCCCCCTATGTGTTGTATCGTCCGATATTTTAAAGTTACACTAAACTCGGGAGTTTAATCTTAAAAATACATTCAGGTACCTTTAGGCCCGGTTCACACCTGGGCGTTTTGTAGCGCGTTCCTACGCTCTGCAAAACGCTCAAACACCGAAATCCCATTATTTCCTATGGGTATGGTTCACACCTGGGCGTATTACAGGCCGTATGAACGCGCTACAAAACGCTCCTGTACTTCTTTGGGGAGTTTTTGTCGAGCATTTCCATTGGGATACAGCTAAGTAGCCCTCGGCAACGCGCGTTTGTCACACGTTTTTTTTACCGCGAATTGCGCGACACGAAACGCGCGACAAACGCGCATATTCGATACAAATAAGACACATAGTTGCTAATAGTTAAGCTACTTGAATGTATTTTTAAGATTTAACTCCTGAGTTTAGCGTCACTTGAATCGATGATGAATCTCTTGTGTGTGATCCCATGCACAAAGATTGATTGCAAATTGATACGTGTTTGGCCACCTATAATCCTGATCCTCAAATTAAGAAATAATACAAAGGGAGATATCAATACAGAGAAATTATTGTTTCGCAGCCATAAAAACTATCAAAGTGAAACTAGAGGAAATAATACCATCAAGGCCATATAGCTGAGCGCCAAAATAAATCTGTGTTATCATTTAATAATAACAACCCTTCTGGTGCTGCCACGTAGCACAATATATTGGCATTGAAAAAACTTGAGCCGTGTAAACAATTGGTACACCGCTCTCATGTCACCAATTGGCAAATACTGGTCAGAAGTTGTGTCCTTTTTATTCAACGTTTGATACATTTCTATTATTATTGGATACATACAGACAACTGTACAGACACATAACTCTTATATTATTATTATTATTATTATACAGGATTTATAGAGCGCCAACAGTTTGCGCAGAGCTTTACAATATAAGGAAGACATTACAATTGCAATACAAGTCAAGACAAGATGGTAAGGAGGGCCCTGCACGTGAGGGCCTGCAATATGAAAGGGAATGATAGTGATTGGTACTGGGTATCACTTGCTCTGTATATAGCTGAACTAAATCAAAACTTCCCATATAGAAACTTACAACTCACAATCTTTATTATTTAATGTCAAAATAAAAATAGGTATGCCACTCTATTTTATTTCATTCACTTTAATATTAGGATCAGGTCCTGTGGTGGCACAGTAGAACTGGATGCTTCATATCACAGGCCTGCAATGCAGCTGCCTTCTGCATGACTACCTATCTTTAATGATCCCACAAGGGGCGGGGTGGTGACCAGGCTAGTCATACTTCAGGAGCTAGGCAGAGAGATTGGTCACTGGGATGATCGATTCAAATTTTGCAAGTTATACCCAAAAAACTTGAGCCCCTGGCACATTATACGCAGCTATTTTTCTGTCTGTGACCTGATAATGTTGTATGGTTAAATAAACTCTCTGATGCAAGACCTATAACTTTGCAATCAGCAAATGTTATGATTCCTGCTAATTGAGAAGTTCTAGCTCTGATTAAGCAGGGGGGAAAACCTCTGCAGAGAGACCACTGCTTCCACACAGAGCACAAGGGTCCTTCTCTGCAGAATGCTGGCAGGGGACAGGCTTTTCTACTCAGGCTGTGGCTGCTTCCTAAATAAAACAAACTGTAAGACTTTGCACAGCTTTTGTTTTGTTGCAAACGGAACATATTTTTCTAATTTAAAAGTTCAGTTTGGCATTAGGGACGGGATCTCGCTGTTACCATGCGTTAATGACCCTTCATTAGTGCATTGTGTTGCCATTTGTTTTCAATGCCACCCTAGCACACTTAGGCTCCATTCACATATAGCGATTGCGTTTCCTGCATGGTTTTCCGTGCGGAAGACCGCGTGGCAATGCAAATGCTAAAATCTTTCACCCGCATGGATTCCGCTCGTTTGCGGCTATTACATAGCCGTGAACGTGCGTAATCCAAAAAGTCACGACTGTACTGTTTTGTGGGCAGCGCGGTTTCGTACCGCACGGCCACCGCAAAAGTCTGAACAATGCATATTAAAGTGCAATGTTTTTCTGTTTAGATCGGCCCCGCGTGTATTCGGCCAGCCAAATACGTGCCGACAACCACTCCATGGAGCCTAAGTACACCACATTGCATGGAAATGCGCTACTGTGCATTGTGTTCCTGAAAAAGGGTCATGTGCAGTTTGTGCTGCATGGGACGGCCTTTAAGCAATGCATGTTAATGCGCAACGTAATGTGCATTGTGCATTGCAAAACTGTGACAGCGGCCTTAATGTGCACTTAGAATTTTCCTGTAGTTCTACTTTAGGTTTTAGTAACCCATTGACCTGGTAAATGCGTCAGACACAATGAGCATCATCTGATGTCTAATAATAATGTAAGGGTTTGCCAAAAACGATGACAAGCTCATCATATGCTTTGAAATGGGAGGGATTGCTCATTTTCTCTGTATTACTAATTGCCAGGGAATGTAGATGATGTTTTCCTCTCCAGGTGGAACGTGCACTAGGCTTTCCATCTGCTGTCATTTTTATATCTCACTCTTGTGATTAATGTGGAACTTCAGGCAAAATAAAAAAAATGACATTTCTGGTGCCGTCTGTCACTAACATCAACACAGCAGGTTTTTTTCTTTTCTGAGTCCTCCCATAAGAGTTTACCAGTTTTATTACCTGTTCATCCTGCCAGTAGATCCCTTATTTTTTCACAAGAGTGACTCCCAAAAACGTCTCTTTTAATGTTAATGAGAGACTGCATCCAGGTAAAAACACATAAAGAGGAACTGAAGTTGTATATCAAATTCCATTAAAGTGACATTGAACCCTCAGATTTTTTAACATAAACCAATACTGTAATGTGCGCCTTAGTGTAATCCATGGTTGTTTCCCTTCTCTTTGCTGCTCTTCCTTTTAAATCCGTCTCTCTTCTCATGCTGGGGGAGAACTTCCCTTTGCAGCTGAGTGCCTCTTCCTGTAGTGCTGGCTCAGGTTGTGAACCTGCACACAGATACCATGTATCCATTCCAGAGACAAGGCAGTCTGCTGCAAAACAGAAGTTCTGCCCAGCATGAGAACAGATACAGATTTAAAAGGAAGAGCAGCAAAGAGAAGGGAAACAACCATGGATTACAGTAAGGCGCACATTACAGTATTGTTTTATGTAAAAAAATCTGAGGGTTTAATGTCACTTTAAGGTCATACCCAACATCTAAGGCTAATAAAAAAGCAGACTTCAGACAGGGGCTCAACTAGAAATCACAGGGCCCCATAGCAAGTTTTCATATGGGGCCCTGTGATTTCTAGTTACGCCCCTTGCAGAGCCCACCTGAGATCCCACACACCCCACCTGAGAGTGACCCTGCAGAGTCCACCATAGACTCTCTATGGTGGGCTCTGCAGGGTCTCAGGTGGGCTGGTCACACCCCTGCACACCTCTTACTTGTTAGCCCCGAGTCACTGTCAGCCTTCTCCATCGCCAGGCCCCGCCTCCTCCTAGTTGCTGATGAGCCCCACCTCCTCCCGCACCGCTGGGCCTGGTCCCTTCCTCTTCCTCCACCGTTGCCGGGCCCCACCTCCTCCTCCGCTGCCAGGCCCCGTCCTTCTCCACTGCAACTGCTGGCTGTCACTGACTCAGAAGCAGCTGTGAGGAGGAGCGCCGCTACACAGATTACTGAAAGGTTGTCAGTGATTTGGACAGTGGCGCGTTCCTTCTGACAGCCAGCAGCCTGCGACGCTATAGCGACCCAGACGACCTGCATGGACCCCTTTGTTCCTCATCCTGGCAGGGCCCCCCTGTGCCCCGGGGCCCATAGCGGCCACCTGGATCGCTATGGCTATAGTTCCGCCTGCGACTTCAGATCAGATAGCGTATTATAGCAGCTCCAGATTCCTAATTCTGACACTTTGCTGTCACCTCAGGTGACCATGGTAAAATTTTGGATTTCCACCAACTTTCTGTCCCATGGACAATGATCCCCCAGGACATAATTGGCCATACACTACTTGAATTTTGTCAGTGTCCTGTAGTGTATGGCCCCTTTGGGGATCCATACTTTTATGAAAGAAGCCAAAAATTCTCAGCCGAACAGTGACTGCAGCCAATTCCGGTATTGTGACAGCGGCTGATAGCATGGATGAGGGAATCAAGCTTTTAGTACATGACCAGCCTAAGGTGAATCTTCCCGCCGGGTATGACAAAGGTTCTAACTCTACTCCACTCTATCCAAAACTGAAAAAAAGTTTGGGCTGGATTTCCACTTTAAGGTTAGGATGTTATATTCACGTCAAGTGCTAAGGGTCAAGTTGTAGGTTTAGGATAACAATCAGGGGCAGGTTACGTGTTAAGGAATATTTTTATGGGTTAGGCTATGGTTCAGAAGCTGGGGTACGAGTTAGGCCAATGTCACACTAGCCAACCACTTGCTGGTGGCAACTTGCCGATGACAGGATTGCTAAGAAAGCAGCAAGAACACTCAACTAGTCTGACAGTGTTGATTGCTCGCTGGCCATACCAACCAGGTTATGTTAAGTCCCTGCCCTAGGTGAGTCAACATAACCTTGTCATTCTGCTACATTTCAGGCAGCAAGGGACTGACTGCGTAACAGCAAGGGAACGCTCCCTATATTAATTATTAGTATTTATATTGCACCGACTATTTACAAAATGCACATTCATATCAGTCCCTGCCCTCAAAGAGCTTACAATCTAAGGTCCCTATCTCACATGCACGTACCAATTAAGACAGGAGGAAAATAACCTACCAGCATGTCTTTGCAGTGTGGGGGGAAACCCACGCAAGCACAGGGAGAACATGCAAATTCCTTGCAGATAGCGATCAAAAAAATAAATCAAAATAAAATATGTAACAAATTTGAAAAAATTAAAATAAAAACGTGTGTGTGGGGGGTGCAGGGTACAGTTCCAGTGGATGTTTATTAGGGCTGCAACAACTAATCGACATAATCGATTATAATCGATTATTGAAAAAGTTGTCAACTTTTTCAATAATCGATTAATCGGCTTCTGATCAGTTGGCCCTGTTCACGGCTCCACACACGCTGCGCGCCCCACCTCCTCCCTAACTCACGCTCAACGCTGCCAGACCCGCATCCA
>NW_017306324.1:2244416-2287135 GCF_000935625.1 Nanorana parkeri
ACGCCACTGGAACCTGTTGCTGATGACATGATATGATTGCTAATGTAGTGTTATTGTAGATCACCTGCACTCCATACAGCTTTATGATCTCTTTCTTATCTTTCGTGGTGCACGTAGTGATAAAGTGGAAGGAAGGGAGGGAGCGACATAATTACCTAGTCACTATGGGACTTCAATTGCTTTGCAGTTTCAACAAAACAATAGAATTGCAAGTTTTATCATTTCACCAAATTGAGTGTTGGGTTTTGGAATGTAGGCACTTTTTTCCAACATTTTTTGGTGCTAAAAACTTACCAGTGCCGGGTTCTCCATGCTGAAAACCATTGATGGATCTGTTCTTGTCAAAAATAGAGTCATTTTTTGGAGACATAAAACCTCAGGGACAAGGTTCAAAACAGCCTCTGAAAATAAAGGGTACCTGCTAACCATGGCTCTTCTACTACTTTATCTACATACATTTCCAGGGACAATATCTGGAACCCAGGAACTGTCCTTAGATCCAAGGCAGACTTGCCAACTAAGACTCTTCCAAACCTTAAGTATCACTTACAGTAGGGCAGCTGATGTCACCCCCATCACTTGGTAAATCAGAGTGCTGGGTTCTACATACTAAAAGCCATTGATGGGTCTGTTCTTGTCAAATGCTTGTCAAATGCTAAAAGTAGAGTAATTTTTGGAGACATGGAAACCCAAGGACAAGGTTCAATAGCTGCAACAGCCTCTGAAAATAAACGGTACCTGCTAAGAATGACCCCTCTACCACATACTCTGCAGATATTTCCAGGGACAATATCTGGAGCCCAGGATCTGTCCTTAGGTCTAAGGCAGACATGTCAACTAAGAGCCTCCTACTCTTCCAAGC
Source organism: Nanorana parkeri (assembly GCF_000935625.1). Taxonomy (NCBI): domain Eukaryota; kingdom Metazoa; phylum Chordata; class Amphibia; order Anura; family Dicroglossidae; genus Nanorana; species Nanorana parkeri. The sequence continues at coordinate 2,245,279 of NW_017306324.1, forward strand.
CTTAAGTATCACTTACCCAGGGCAGCTGATGTCACCCCCCATCAATTGGTAAATCCAGAGTGCTGGGTTCTACATACTAAAAGCCATTGATGGGTCTGTTCTTGTCAAATGCTAAAAGTAGAGTAATTTTTGGAGTGATGGAAACCCAAGGAGAAGGTTCAAAAGCTGCAACAGCCTCTGAAAATAAACGGTGCATGCTAACAATGACCCCTCTACCACATACTCTGCAGACATTTCCAGGGACAATATCTGGAACCCAGGAACTGTCCTTAGATCTAAGGCAGACTTGGCAACTAAAGTAGGGTATGCACGGTCAGAATTTCGTAAGAACTAATCGGTTTTCGGAACATTCGTTCTAACATTGGTCAGTCAGTATGGTGCAATCTACAAATGAAAACGACAATGTTTCCTAAAACTTTAATAGAAGCATGTTGGAAAAATTTTCAGGATCGAACGGATTTCTAACAGTCTGTGTGGTTTTCATTCTGAAACTCCATTAGTTCCAAAAAATAATGTTAAATAAAAGCGAAAATGAAATGAAGTTTCAAAGGACAATCCGCAAGTTTCTGATGCCAGTACTGAACTTTCTGACAGTATTTTCCATACGAATGTTCGTGCAAAAATCTACCTGTGTATACTTAACACTCTTCTATCCATCTTACAGTTGATGTCAACCCCTTCACTTGGTAAATCAGAGTGCTGGGTTCTATATGCTATAAAACATTGATGGGTCTGAAACCTCTGAAAATAAAGGTTACCTGCTAACTATGACCCTTCTACTACATTCTCTACAGACATTTCCAGGGACAACATCTGGAACCCAGAAACTGTCCTTAGATCCAAAGCAGACTTGCCAACTAAGACTCTTCCATCCATAAGTATCACTTACCCCCGTACAGGTGATGGTATCCCCATAATTGGGTAGAGTCCGGAGTAACCCCCTGTCCTGGGCATGGAGTCCATACAGCGAGCTGAGCACCAGCAGGCAGCTGAAGAAGACCACCCGTGTCATTGTCACCCGGCCAGGGAGGTCACAGAACAGACACGAAGATCGCACTTCAATCTTTATAACCAAGTCGGGAAGAGGCGGAAGATCGGAATGACTTCAATGTAACAAGTTATCAAAGTAAAAGGACAGCCAAGGGGAGAAGTGGAGGGGACCCCCTTGGTGGGCTATGAGGGGTCCCAGTGGAGCTGTCCGATCAGTCCCGATTAGATCCTGACACCCGTGTCACTGTCAGCCGGCCAAACAGTTCAGAGTACAGGCAGGAAGGACTCCAGAGGAAACTTTGTATCCCAGTCGGGAAGAGTAAAAAGCTGATCGGAATGACTTTAATATAACAAGTTATCAAAGTTATAGGACAGCCAAGGAGAGTAGTGGAGGGGACCCACCAGATGGGCTATGAAGGGTCCCAGTAGAAGAGTCCGATGTGTTTTAATCAATCCCGACAGATCCCTAACCCGCTTCTCTGCTCATGACAAGTTGTCCGTCCAGCGGATCCCAGGTGCTTTCAGGCTGGAGTAGAGTTGTGTCTCCTGAGTGACTTGGGGCCCCTGCTGCGTGCTGTCCAGGGTCCACCGGCAGCTCTGTCCTGAGTTGTTCAAACTTCAGATCAGTTCCCGATTGCTGAGACCCGCCTCTCCCTCCTCCGCACCCTGCTGGAAGGAGAAACACCTCCAACTGCTAGAACAGCTTCACTCACTGACACTGAGTCACCATGGCGACCCTGGGAGGTGCAGCAGTGTGCTGGGTGCCAAGTGTCACTCGCTCCCTACTGGCAGGGGCAGTGGCATTCCTTCTGTCTCTAGATCTGATAGAGGAATCTGTATCACGTATTACCTGACAGTAAATTATTTGAGTTATTATTGAACTTTTTACCTGATGAGTGTTATTTTTTCCTTGCTTGTTTGTAGCTTTTTTTTCTGTGTCCCCTTGAGGATGGTTTGGGGGTGAGGCATCCAGGAGACACAACAGGAAGTCAGAGGAAATCTCTCCAAAGTAAGGGGAATTCTATTCTAAGGGCTCATTTACTTCTTTGTCTTGCATTGAGACATGCAGTAACGTGTTGGGTCAAGGCAGCCCATTGAAATGCATGGGCTGCCAACGCACCCTAATGTGCCAAAACTGGACATCAATGTCTTTTTGTCCTGCAAAGCATGGCAAGGCGCTGTGATGTGCTACAACGCAGATGCATTATTGGGGTGCCATTCAAAATAAATGACACCACCATGCAGGAACACATATGCGTTGCTGTGTCTTGCGGTAATGTGTGCATTACCATGATGCCTCAAGCTGGGTATACACGCTTCGAAACTCACATGATTCTTGATGAACCGGCCCCCATCAGCACTAGGGCTGCAACAACTAATCGACATAATCGATTATAATCGATTATTGAAAAAGTTGTCAACTTTTTCAATCATCGATTAATCGGCTTCCGATCAGTTGGCCCTGTTCACGGCTCCACACACGCTGCGCGTCCTTCCCACCTCACACTCACCACCTGCCCACATCCACGATCGGCACAGGGACGCGGGGAGATGTAGTAAGGAGGAGGAGGTGTGGGGGGGATGACAGAGGCCAATAGACAGGCCCAATCTCAGAAGCAAGTTGCTGGAAGACTGCTCAGGTAAGCCTGCACTTTCCCACACATGGTGCTCTATAATGTATTGCTGGGATTTGTATTCCTCTATAGCTGATGGTACATTGTACTGTACATTATACATAGGAATACAAATACCAGCAATACATTATACACTGTATGAATAATGTATTGCTGGGATTTGTTGTACTCCTCTATAGTTGGTGATATTCTGCACTGCGCTGTATAGAGGACTACAAATCCCAGCAATAATACATTATACAGCGCCATGCGGAATTCCACCAGCTATAGAGGAGTACAACAACACCCAGCAATAGTACATTATACAACGGTGCAATGCGGAATACCACTAGCTATAGAGGACTACAAAACCCAGCAACAGTACATTATACAGCGCAATGCAGAATACCGCCAGCTATAATGTACTATTGCTGGGATTTGTTGTGCTCCTCTATAGCTGGCGGTATTCTGCATTGTGCTGTATAATGTGCTTTTGCTGGGTTTTGTAGTCCTCTATAGCCGGTGCCATTCTGCATTGATTGCTGTATAATTTTAAACTTTCCATTTCACTATATTGCGCACCACACTTTTTTTTTTTTACTTCCACCGCTCCAAAGCTGGCTCCTGTGATGGACTACAATCTCAAAACAAACTAGTAGTCCATCACTGCAGCCATTTTAAAAAATGTATTTAATTGTTTATCCGATTAACCGATTAATCGAACTTAATAATCGGCTAACTAATCGATTTTGAAAATAATCGTTAGCTGCAGCTCTAATGAGCACCCTTCCACCCGGCATCCCTCAATCAGCTGATTGAAGGGGCCGGTAGGAAAGTTCTTGGCTGAACAGTGCTTGCAGCCAATCATCTTCTGCATCAGATATTTGTTTGAAACCATCTAGGGAGTTCCACCACAGCCAATTGCCTTGGCAGAGTTTAAATTGATCCAGGGATCAGCAAATTGATTGAATGGAAGATCTTCAGTTTATTTGTATTTGATTCAATCACTTTAATCGCATTGAAGGATCTATGGATGCACCAATAACGTTTTTTCGGTATCGAGTACGAGTACCGATTTTTTTTTAGGTACTGGATACCAATACCGGAAGCCCAATTAAGGAAGCCAGGTGGCGTGCAATGACTTGCCACCTGGCTTCCTGATTAGCCGGGAAGGCGGGCGGCGTCTTCATGCTTCCTGATTAGCCATCTCCGGCCAGCTTCTCGAACAATCAGGAAGCCAGGCGTTGAGTCATTGCATGGCGCCCTGCTTCCTGATTGCCCAGAAAGCTGGCTCTATGCTCCCTCGTCACTAGGTGACAAGGGAGCTGGAAGCCAGCTTTCTGGCCAATCAGGAAGCTGGCCGCTGTGTAATGACTCCCCACTTGCCTTCATGATTGGCCGGCTTCTCGACCAATCAAGAAGCCAGGCGGCATGTCACTTTACGGCGCCCGGCTTCCTGATTAGCTAGAAAGCTTGCTCCATGTTCCCTCATCACCGACCAATCAGGAAGCTAGGCGGCGAGACATTACACGCTGCCTGCTTCCTGATTGGCCGGGAAGCTGGCTCCATGCTCCCTTGTCCCAATGATGAGGGAGCATGGAGCCGGCTTCCTGGCGATTCAGGAAGCCGGGCAGCATGTAATGACTCACTGCCCGGCTTCCTGATACCGGACGTTCAGGTATCGGGCTAGGCATCGGGCTAGGCATCGAGTACTTGCCCAAATACTCGGTATTGGCACATACCGAGTGTGTGGGGGTCTCACTGGACCCTCTGCAGGTTTTAACACCCTGAACTTCAAAACTTGAAGGATTTTGGGGGCTCTAATGGTGGACTATAACAAATGGAAGTCCGGCTGGCTCTCTTAATTCTCTGGCTTATCCCCAATCAATAATTAAAGTGTTCAATGCTGTGTATGTGATAAGAATGTATTATTTATTTCTCAATCCCGGGAATAGTCGGCCACACCGAGGGAAATGTTACTTTATTATGTAAGCCATTTCTGGAATTATGTAACAAACACAGCCGTGTTATTACCCTGATTGACAATACAAATAGAATAGGAATGTCATTCACCGGTATACCTGTTTACTAAACCCAACTCTCAACTCCCCCAAAGCACCCCCCCTCCCCACACACCACACACTTATGACATTCTTATTGTACAAGATACTACATTCAGGTGAACAGTACAGGATAGGTACATAGCCTGCAATCATATTTACAGGAAAACACTTTCATTAAGAAAAAAAAATAGTATAACATATAAAACTGCGACACAAGTCATTTCGTAATTTAATGTAAAGGAAAAAAATTACCATTCCAAATCAATCTGAGGCAGCTGATCAAAAAATTCAATGCAATAAGGCAACCTGGAGGCGTCCGGTACACTCTTGGAGGTCTATTTATAACCAGTTTGCAACCCCCCTAAAATCCCTTACCAGACCGTTGATCTGAGCAGCAGCCTGGCAGAGCAGGAAAGGGGTGGGGACTGTGCAGCCCCCTCCCCCCCTTTCTGCACCATACCAGGCTATTTGCCCTCAACATGCGGAGGGTGTTTTTCAAAGGGGGACCTTGCCCCCATGTTGATGAGGACAATGGCCTCTTCCACACAACCCTGGCCTGGACAGGGGGGGGGTCATTTGAATCTGGTTTTCCCCGTTGCTCCGCTCCTTTGTTTGCATTCAGTGACAGCTCTTGGTCCCCTAATGGAATGTAGCAGAAAGGAGCAGGAAAAGCAGAGTAAGATGGAGAAAGGGAACACATACTAGTCACTGCAGTTCCATGGGGGGGGAGCTCACCTAAAGGCTCGTTCATCCCCTCCTGACAGGGTGAGAGATGTGCTACTGTGACATGTTTACATACAAAGAACAAAGAAAGAGAATTGTATCAGGCTGTATGACACAAGAAGGAGTTCTCTGCAGTTTATATGAAATGTTACCAAACATACAGAAACAGTAACCAAAGCAGCAGAATCCACATTTGCTGCACTTTACACCTATCGGTATATCAGGACTGTCTTGCAACATACAGGACACCAGGGACATCTATGCAGGGAAGGGGGCCGGTCCAGGCTCTGGTGAATGAGAAGGTCATGGACATGGTTGTGTTGCATGGTTCACCATGGGTAGCTTTAGTCATCCATACCGTACCCTAACCAGCTCCACCCGCTCCAACACCCAGGAGAAACTTTGTCAAATATTTTTAGGTGTGCTATAAAAACCTGATTTTCCAGCTCACAACCAATGCGTGTCCTTCACAGTTGTCTGGTTCACCAGCATTTATACAGTGGAATAGAAAAGTGAGATCTTAGACAATGATTAAAAGAATGATTTATTGAAGACGTTAAAGGCCACCTAGTGACTACAGTAGCCCAGAGCCAGTGGGCAGCCATTATTTCCCAATGTTCTGACTGGTGGAAGGTGGAATTGAGTTGCTATGGTTACTGAACTTTGCACATTATCATTGTTCTTTGCACTTCTTTATGAAATAAACTACATTCTAAAGTGTTCCTAAGACATAAACTATACACACAATAGAGGTAGCACTGTATACCGATGTCTGGATCAATGGAGATCAACTGGCAACTTAGGGGGTGCTTTATATTTTGCTAGGGTTTTTTTTATTTCTTCCTTTAACTTGAAGAGGTCTGTGGACCAGGAGAGGAGAACTGAGAAGAAAAAAAAAACCTAACAGCTTCACAATGTAGCTTTTACTGGCTGCTAGCGCTCCTGGGTCTTCTTCCACCATCTGTTGGCAGGAAAGCACATCCTCTGTTGCTAGGCAGCAGGCAGCTTTTTAAGCAACTGGCACTGTCTTTCTTAAACTTTTTAACATGGAGGAAGCCTTGAAATTATTTTCAGGTATCAGGGAGCCCTTGCTAATAAATATTATATCTACAGCTCATGGTACATTAGCTTGGTGGCCAGTGGGAAGAAGGTCCCTTCATTGGTGTTAATTGGGAAGAACTCTCCTTGCATTGGTGGTCAGTGGGAGGAATGCAGATTACATTGGTGGTCAGTGGGAGGAATGTAGATTACATTTGTGGTCAGTGGGAGGAATGTAGATTACATTGGTGGTCAGTGGTAAAAATGCTCCTTACATTGATGGTCAGTGGGAAGAACATTGATTACAGTGGTGGTTAGTGGGAGGAATGCTCCTTACACAGGTGATTAGTGGGAAAAATGCTCCTTACATTGGTGATTAGTAGGAAGAATGTTCCATACATTAGTGGTCACCGGAAAGAATGTTCCTTACATTGGTAGTCAATAGGAAGAATGCTCCTCACGTTGGTGGTCAGTTGGAAGAATGCCCCTAACATCGGTGGTCAGTGGGACGAATGCTCCTCACGTTGGTGGTTCAAAGGAAGAATGCGCTAAAAAGATAATTGATGTCAATGGTCAAGAAGCAGAAATGACTCATTGCCCAAGGAACCCCTAGCAACCTTTGGAGGAACCCTAGCATTTCACTGAACCCTGGTTGAGAATATCTGTCCTGTTCTATAGCCTGTCCTGTAAAAGTCGTACCACTGATCCTTTTTACAGGCTTTTACAATGTGTACATGGACACAGGCCCAGAACCCCGGGTGACTGTCCTGCAGACCTCCGAGTCCCAGGCAATCAATTCGGCCAGGCCAGTGGTGGAGGCTTTCTATACTAGGCATATGCTGGTGACAACAAACAGCACGGAGGGGTTCCCAAAAGTTATAAATATTGCTGATAACTTGTTTTACTGTTCAGACGCTCTTCACGTTAAGTTGCGCTCATTTTTTTAGCCTGTAGCCTGTCCCATTCCGGATTCATTAACATACTGGAAAGCTTCCATTAGTCATTGTTTCCTTCTCTGCATAGAAAAGGGTACAAATTCTTCTACACATACGCCCAGTGGTGTATTTATGTATTTGGCTGCCCTAGGCAAGCCAAGCTTCGGCCGCCCTCGGCACCTTACTAGCATCCCCCCTCCCCCCCCCTCCCCCCCGGAGTTTGACTACGGCCGCCCCCCAGGAAGGTGCCGCCCTAGGCAAACGCCTACTTTGCCTCGCGGTAAATACGCCCCTGCATACGCCACAGTTTACTGACCTCCTTAAAGTGACATTAAACCCTCAGATTTTTTTAACATAAACCAATACTGTAATGTGGGCCTTACTGTAATCCATGGTTGTTTCTCTTCTCTTTGCTGCTCTTCCTTTTCCTTCTGTTTGTAAATAGAGGACTTCTTGGGAACACTGAGTCTTTCTTTGGGTTGCACCCAACAACTAAGCAGATACCAGCGGTTGTTTTTCCAGGACAGTTTGACAAAGAAGACTCCCTTTTTGTCACCTTGCATGGTATAGGGGTCCTCAAATGTGGCCCCTGATGTCTCCAAATGGCCTGCATGTAACATATTACATGAACTGCTACAGAAGACTGTCATAGACTGAAGACATCCTGGAGGAAATGGTCAGAGACTGTTCTATAGGAGTGGTTGTGGACTGAAGTCATGCTGTAGGGGACAGTCATCGACATTAAACTGCTAGAGATTACTGTTATTTAAGGTCCATTTACAAATCAATGTTCCAACCACTGACCACTGGAGGCCATGGGATGCACTTTAGGCAGCCCTAAGGCTGCAGGTTGGGCATCAGGGTCTATACACTGATACACACCTATACAGGCCTATACACACATATCTGGACACCTATGATATCAGTGATGGTGAAGTTTGCCAGATATGAGGGGTCTGATCGGGGGCCGCACTTCAAACACTAAAAGGCCGCATGTGGCCTTCCGGCTGCAGGTCAGGCACCAGGGTGCTTCAGTGATGGAGAAGTTTTCCAGAAATGGGGGGTCTGATCGGGGGCTGCACTTCAAACACTAAAAGGCCGCATGTGGCCTTCCGGCTGCAGGTCAGGCACCAGGGTGCTTCAGTGATGGAGAGGTTTTCCAGAAATGGGGGGTCTGATCGGGGGCCACACTTCAAACATTAAAAGGCCGCATGTGGCCCTCAGGCTGCAGGTCAGGCACCAGGGTGCTTCAGTGATGGTGAAGTTTTCCAGATATGGGTGGGGTCTGATCAGGCGATGCACTACAAACACTAAAGGCTTGCCTGTGCTCCTTGGGTTGGGCACCTGGGTTCTATACAAATATCAGGGCGCCCATGGCAGTGATGGTGAAGTTTGCCAGACATGGGGGGTCTGATCAGAGGGCACACTTCAAACACTAAAGGGTTGCCTGTGCTGTGCCCTTTGGATTGGGCAGATTGGGTACCTGAAATATGAAGAACTAAATGAGAACTGATGTGAGTAGGAGACAACTATGTTTGATCCACTGAGCAGCCTCCAGATGCAGCCAGAACAGAGGTAGGAACCTTTGATGCTGATCAATCCATATGGCTGCTTTAGTTTTTGTTGCCGTATGTGCAGTATTTCCCCTTTCTTAGGGGTCTTTTTCACTTTAACTAAACGTTCTTTGGTGGAGAATCAGGCACTGTAATTTAAAGCACATGCACCTGGAAGATTTACCTGCAGAGAATGTTTTCTGAATGTCAGGTTTGCTGCTTTATAAACATGCCCCTTAGTGTGCCCTTACTTCCAGTCTCTGGTGGCTCCAGTCCTGGGTAGGGTTGCCACCATTTTTTTAAGCAAAACCCGAACATTCTAGCGACGCAAATAAAATGTTTTGGGTGAATGAGTTGTGGCTTATTCATATGTAAATAGTGTCACCCATTCGTATGTAAATATCACAGTCGAGACTATTTTCAGTGGGGGGGCAGTAGCCCCTATCTTAATGTTGGTTGCCCGTCTGCCTGACATCTTGTTTCCAAGTTTCTGCTGCCATGAAACCCGAACACAGCATTCAAAACCCGGACTGTCCGGGTGAATCCTGGACAGGTGGCAACCCTATCTCCACATTGAGGACATGGGCTGCAGCCCTTCTCCCCCTTTCCCACTCTGCTAAATGAAAACTGACATTTATTCTGCTTATATTACCTTCTCTGGGGTATATTGCTGCCTGCACCGCTGCTGGAGGGATTTTCCCTCACTTCCTGTTCTGGAAACAGGGCTTTGCTTTTACTTTCTGTTCTGCCTTTAACCATTCAAATAGACATAAAAAGGAGGAAACATGTCTTAATTAGGGGAAACATTTACTCAGATTTGAACCCTTCCCCCCTTTATCCAATACTAAAAAAGTTTGGTCTTTAGTTGGGCTTTATTGTCTAATGGTCAAAAGGGTTTGAAGTTTCTCGACAGGTGAAGAGCTGCAGGTTGCTTCACATTTGAAGAGCGGTAGGCTGCTTGACCGGAAAAAGCTATGAGTTGCTTAATTGTAACACATCATCTGGGTAATATGGGTTCACAGATCTACATCCAACCTTTGTCCTGCAGAGTATTGTATGACATAAACTCTTTTACAGTGAGGGTTATGAAGGTGTAAAATTCAGAGAAAAGTGTAATATAATGCGTCAAACCATCCCTGTGAGCTGCTCATTGTAGCTGTTTATGATGGCTCGTATTCTACATGAATGACATTGATCACACGCACCTGTGGACGTCTATGGATCCAAATACAGTACACCAACCGGCAAACATAAAAAAAAGACCCGATATTCAAAGTCAAGAGGGGGGGGGGGGGTGACTGAGGGCAAACAGACTATCAACTCTGCAGGGGAATTATCCCTTAGCTTAGTAAATGAGGACAAGCTCTGCTGACTTCCATCATCCTATCATCTGCATGCAAAAATAGAGATTTTGAATTTTCCTTGCAGGTGATCGGCTATTCTTTGCAACATTCACCAAGCTGAGGGAACATTCCCTTGCTAAGTAAACAACCTGCCTGCCTTCAGTAAATAAGTAAATAGACCCCATGGAATGAGGAGGAGCCAAAAAGGTCCACACCTTTCGAAATTTGAGGGCCTACATCCTCCTAATAATGAGGATTCAGAAGGTTTATTGTTATAACAAGGTAAGCAGCGCTAGGAGTTCAATTAGCTGTATATCATACAGGTGGCAGTGAATTAAACCAAAATAGTGTTTCCTTAACACATTACTTACTGCAAAGTCAATGTGATTAATTTTTAGTGTATCGTGTCAACACATCAATATAAATAAATAAATATTGTGATGTAAAATACAAGCTGCTGTATTGAAGACCGCTGGGTCTGCAGAGTTTTAAACCAAATTAACAGCACTAGTAAGTGAATCAAAAAACCATATGATCGTGTTTGTGAACTACAAATCACAAAAAAATTAAATAAAATCACATCAATGCAAGTGCCGTTAATCAATAAAAAAACACGGCACTGTAATAGCTAATAAACCTGTCTACGATTAGGAGGTGATTTTTAACCAAGTGCTTCTAGGTGTCTGTGTGTAAAGATAAAGTGGATCAGTCTATAAACATTAAAAAATCCTTCACTTTTTTTACACCTTCATGTGCATTAATACCATTAAGTAACAAATCATATGCGTGAAAAAATTTAGGTGGGTAAACGAAAATAATTGTGAATGACAATTAATTGTGCTAAACAAAAAATAAAAAATAAAGTCTTTGTAATATACAGCTCTGCTTCAAAGCCAAAAAGCAGAGCCTTCCAATGTTCGGTAGAGTAGTGCTTTCCTGGGGTTTATATCAAGATCAATACATCCCCTTAATAGAGTGCGTACTCACCCCAAACTTTCGGCTGTAACAAACAGACAGTCCCAAACACTTTGTCTGATGGGACACCGTTACTGCGGCGTCTTTCGTATGTCGTTCTTTACCATCAGTCCTCAGTGTAAAGTATTCCCACAGTCCTGCAAAGAAATTACCCGATTAAAGATTTTTCTTTGCATGACTGTGTGAATGACCGACCTAAAGTGAGTCGGCTATTCACTTCAGGCTGGTACGGCTGATTTCAGCCGTATATCGGCGGAAATCAGCCGTACATCGGGTGGATTCGCGTGGCTTCGGGTCGGCCGAACATGCCCAGCATGTTCGGCCGACCCGAAGTGCAGAAGGAGTTCGACTCAGCCGATCCAACATCTGGATCGGCTGAGCCGAACCTCCGGCAGGCTACTCGCTGCTGTTTGGTCTATTCTCATAGATGCCGAACAGCATTCGGCATTCGGCAACCAACGGCATTCAGCTCGGCTGTTCTGCTCGGTCTCTCTGTGGGACCGAGCAGAACAGAAAAATAGTTTAAAAGTTAGAAAAATAAAAATAGAGAACAATTGTGCGGAGCTGGCAATGACAGCTAGCTCCGCCCAACAGTTTTCTATTGGCCAACGGTTCTGCTGCCGTCAAAAAGAAAAGAAAAAATCTCCTGCTCCCGGCTGCCAAGGAGAGAAACTCTGCTTTTTCTTTTTTTTCTTTATTCTGACACGGAGCCGTGTCAGAATAGAAAATAATAATAATCATTTTTGGCCATAGGAATGCATTGCTAGATTCCTATTGGCTATTTCAATTTGCAATAGCCAAAAGAAAACTAGCATTGTACCCGCCCTCTGCTGCTGTCAATCCTGATGGTGGACCTGATGGAGAACTGCAGCAGAGGGCGGGTGCAATGCTAGTTTGCTATTGGCTGTTGCAAATTGAAATAGCCAATAGGAATCTAGCAATGCATTCCCATGGCCAAAATGTATTTATTTTTTTCGATTCTGACATGGCTCCGTGTCAGAATAAGAAAAAAAAAGAAAAAGCAGTGTGATGTAGATCACTTCCAAATCATTCATAATTGAGGATATGGTAACCATACTCAATTATTTACAAACACTCAGCAATCACTGGTCACTGACTGCTTGTACCCGCTCTCCATCCTGACAGCTGTCACAGGAGGCTGAGCAGCGGAGCTCAGCCTCCTGTGACAGCAATGACAGCTGTCTCCGCTCCCACACCGCTCTCCCGATCTGTGACAAGAGGCTGAGTGGTGCGGGGAGGAGAGACTCCGGCCGCTAACAGAGCTCTCCTCCCGCACCGCTCGTCCACCTGTGACAGTTTCTCTGCTCCCCGCTGGGACACAGAGCAGCGCCCAACGGGGAGGAGAGAAAGCAGGGATGCGCCGCTGGATCGGCCAGAAAATGCCACTTTCGGTATTATGCCAAAAGTGCCATTTTTGGGCGATATGTTTCTGCGGCCGATATATATCGGTGCATCTCTAATATATACACAACACTAAAGCTGAGGAAATTCGGATTCTGACACATTCGAATGCATTAGGATTCAGCAATTCGCAAATGTCCGAATTTGGGGAAATTTGTACATATTTTTATTTGGAATGAAACGAATTGCACATGCCTATTAAAATCCTTTTGACTTTAATATCAATGCTTTAACTATTTGACTTTAATATTTCATATCAGTGCAATGCTGCACGGCAGGAGTGTGAGCTGCTTAGTCACATTAATGTTAAGATTTGACGCCCTGGTATCCATTTGCAGCAGGGCTGCAAGCAAGGGCGTTGTGAGCTGTAGTCACAGTATTGGATCTCCTTCTGCAGTCCTGTTCTCAGTTATATAATATTACACCAGCCGCTCAGGACAAATGATATATGGGAAGATAAGATTCAGCATTTCCAATGAAAAGTGCCTTTGGATGTTTGGCATACAACATAAAGTTATAAACAGAAGGAAACAGGTCCGCGCTGTGACCACATGGACGGCCTTCAAAAAGAAAAGTATGAAATACAAATGCTTGGCCCCAATACACTTCAAAGGGAGCACCTGAAAAATGCACAAAAATGCAGGTAGCGCACGTGATTGCATGCTTTCGTACCTGTTAACTAGCTTTCCATTGTCAAAAATTATCTTCTAAGGGCTGCAGCCACAAAAATGCACACAAAAAGCCTGTGCAAACCCCAAAAATGACCAAAGGTGCTCAGCTCAAGTGTGAATGGGGCCTAAAGTGAATCTTGGATTTTGACCGTGCTCCTCCTCCTATGGTTAACTATTTTAAGCTTTACATTTCTTTGTATCTGTTTTATAGTATTTCTAAATCTATTTTTGTTTTACAAGAAAACAGATACAGGCTGCACCCCACGACACTGGTGTCACAGAGCAAAAACAAACAGTTTGGACTTTGGACCTGCTGGCACAATATAAAGATTTAAAATGGAAAAATACAGATTTAACTAACTCTCCTACCCTGAGGAACTGAGGTTGCCGTGCCAATCGGAATTGTTACAATCTATCGGATTCCAATCCGTGATCTTGTATTAAATACCAAAGAATGCCCTGATTCCCTATCTCTCAATATCAAAGTCCTGTAACATTTTGCTGTGGTGTGTATACACTGCAGAGAAAAAGGTTTTAGTGGACACCTAAACTTCACACCTGTAGGAGCCCTGATGTGATGCCCATCCCAAAATGGCCAGTAATATGGAATTGCTCCCCCTTTTGTAGCTATACCAGCCCCAACTCTTCCGAGAAGGCTTTTCACAAGATTTTGGAGGGTGTCTGTGGGAATTTGTGCCCATTCAGCCAAAGGAACATATGCGAGGTCAGGTACTGGTGTTGGATGAGAAGACCCGGCACACAATTGGCATTCCAAAGGTGTTCAGAAGGGTTGAGGTCAGGGCTTTGTGAAGAGCACTGGAGTTCCTCCACCTCGAACTCATCAAACCATGTCTTTATGACGATGGCTTTGTTCACAGAGTCAATCATTCTGGAACAGAAAAGGACCTTTTCCACGTTGTTACCACAAACTTGGATGTTTACAAGCCCATTTTCATTTGTGCATTCACTTCAATGTGCTAAGTGAGGGTATGTCCCCAAGCTGTTACCACAAAGGTGGATGTTTAAGGGCCCATTTAAATTTGTGCATTCACCTCAATGGGCTAAGTGAAGGTATGTCCCCAAGTTGTTACCACAAAGGTGGATGTTTACGGCTCCATTTACATTTGTGCATTCACCTCAATGGGCTAAGTGAGGGAATGTCACCAGCACAGCAGTAATTCTCCATCCAATAGATGGTCTTCAGTATTAAAAAATCCCCTGAAGTTATTTGGCGGTTGGGTCCAAATATGTTTGCCCATATAGTGTACGTTTGCACTATGTTTGTTTAATTCAGCAGTAAATGATTTGGGGCCACAAAACCATCCCTGCACAGGGCCCTCTGCTGACTGGGTCCCCCTCTGAATACAGCAGGCCAGTAGAGTGCAACGTGTGCCAGTAACTGGTGTGACCAAATTGCATCCCATTATCTGCTCCCCTATAACTAGAAAATGAGGTCACAGATTTGATCACAATTTGCTGCTTGTCCACAAAAGCTGAAGCTCTAACAAACAATTTTAAAACAGTTGCTTAAATGTAATAACAAAAAGAAATTGATAGTGTGACAGCTTTCCAGGCTAGCAAGGCCAAGTGGGGAAAATAAATGCTTGTCCTTGTAGATAAATACATTTGTCCTTGTAGAAAAATAGTTGAATCAATAAAAACCGCAGTATACATTCCATGTCTGGCTTACTCAGCACATTGGCCAGCTTTTGTCTGATGTGGAATCCGCAGTGTGCGTCTCATATGCTCTCTATGCTGTTGAACTTAGAAAAATACTAGCTGTAAAATGGTCCTGATTTATTACAGTGTCTTAAAGAGAACCGGTACTCCAAAATGAAACCTTTAAATGTAAGCATCCTGTCTGAGACACTTGTAACCTTTATTAGCCAGAAAAGCCTTTTCTGTGTCCCTCTCTGATCAAAGTTTCACTTTATTGCCAGGGCTAAGTTACTTTTCCTTACTTCATTGCTAGCCAGTCAACTGTCTTTCCATTATCCAATGAGAAAGACTTATTGGCTCGTAAAGGCACTCTCATTGGCCAGAAAAGAGAATGAGGGACACCTTTTAGCACAAGGTATGTGGCAAATGACAAATCCAGGTTCATTGTATGGGTGGGACTGTAGGGAATCAATACCCACCTTCCCCAAACGACACATCCCTTGCCATGCCCCCATTTAGCTAAATCATTAAGATTTAATGCACAAAAATGATTGGGTAAAACCACATTTGCATTTTTTCACCACCACTGTTCCTTTATAAAGCCCATACAAAATAAAAGATTTCATTATTTAAGGTTGGGTGAAAGGTTGAGTGCAGTAAAACATTTTTGGTAGTTGCAAAGTGTGTTTTGTTACTGAGGTCTATCTACAGGCCAAAAAGAGGAACAACTGCGGAGGAAAAAGGGATTTGGCTGCAAAAGAGGGACAGCCCCTTCCAATGAGGGACTGGTGGGAGCTATGCAATCCCATTATCCTCATGCAAAACACAAAACTGACAATGGCGCAAAGTAAAATCTACCGAAATATAAGGAGTAGAAGGAAGAAGCAGTGAATGCCAGGTTTTCTGGACTGTCCAATTTATGTCCAAAGCACCTTGGAGGGTTGGTTGGAATCATTTGAAAGAACCATAAACATTGGTGCCTTGAGCCAGCCATTGATAGACTTTTATCTCAGGTCTGTGGTTACCCTTAGGTCACATTTATACAGGTGCTGATGAAGACCCAAAACCTAGACCTGATGAAAGAGGAGGATGTACAAGCATCGGGAAGGTGGGTATTGGTTGCCTATAATCCCACCCATACAATTAACCTGTACTTGTTAATTTCAAGATCGAGCTACAAGCAGCTATTTCTCAAGCTCCCCTGCTGCCTCATTACCTAAGCAATACCTGGTAACCCTGCCTCCCCGCAATGTAGGGCTTGGTGCCCAAGTGTAACATTGCCATGCCCAAGTGCTGTCATCTGAGGGCATAAGGAGTGTGGATAGCCCTGTGTAAGTTCAGTTTGCTCAGCATAGAAGTCTTGGTGGGTCAAAGCGGATCAAGGAGGCAGGGGGGCATTGAGAAGAGCCTGCTTATGCCCCCCCCCGCCTCATTTCATGAACAATACCTGGTAACCCTGGCACCCTGGTGCCCAAGTGTAACATTGCCATGCCCAAGTACTGTCATCTGAGGGTATGAGGAGTGTAGCTAGCCCTGTGTAAGTTCAGTTTGCTCCGCATATAAATCTTGGTGGGTCACAGTGGACCAAGGAGGCAGGGGGGCATTGAGAAGAGCCTGCTTATGCCCCCCCCCCCCCCCCCCCCCCCAGCTGCCTCATTACCTAAGCAATACCTGGTAACCCTGCCTCCCTGTGTCCTGGTGCCCAAGTGTAACATTGACATGCCCAAGTACAGTCATCTGAGGGTATGAGGAGTGTTACTTTCCTTGTACAGGCAAAGTGCAGGTCTACTATCAGGGTGAAGCCTAGGCTCGTGGAGTTGATCAGCACTGCCTGTTTGGACTGTAATTTGACATGGAGACTGCAAGAATACTGTGTCTGATAAGATGTAGACACTCACACATTAAATAGAACTATGCAATGTAACCATGATCTGTTCATGTAGTCTACAAATTACATCACATTACAATTTCAAAGACATTCATTGCTATTTACCACAGTATTCTTTTTTTTACTGTGGCTCACATACTACAAGGCATTTACTGTGACAGCCATCTTTGACAGTTATTATTATGCCAGGATTCAAACGATGCGGACTTAGGAGAATGGGGGCCCAGAACAGTTATAACAAAAATAACCAAAGGCATGAACATTCAGACATAACTCAAACAGAAAGACTTCTATCCATGGCAAGAGCAAACAAGTAAGCAGGCTTGAGGCTTGCCTTAAAGTCCACTAATGAGGTCAGGTGATCAGAGCAGAGATCTGAGCTGCAATGCTAAGTAACGACCAGCAGATGGCAAAGGTTCTGGGCTAATCGTTACACTGTGGCTATTAGGCGATGTGGTTAGGATTAGGGATGCACCGATACCAGTTCAGATACTTGGCATTTTCATGAGAACTACCAGGGTTGCAGCGGTTGCAGCTGGGAACGGGCTCTGGCGCTCCACCACTGTCCTGAAATCATTAGGCTGTATTGTTTTAGAAAAACTGTCACATGGTAATAAACACAAATGTATCAGTACTTGTACTTGTAAGTAATTGGGCAAGTATCAGTACTTGTTAAAATGGTAATGGTGCATCCCTTTATTTATATTTATAAAAACAAATTCATATATTAAAACAGAGATGTACAAATCCAAGGAGCTCCGTGTGCTCCTTACACATGACAGCTGCCTCCTAACTTTTGAGTTTTTCTCTAGTCTAGTCTTGGAGCTGGAAAAGTATCTGTACTTGTACCGAGTACGGTACTTGGTATTGGTGCATCCCTAGTTAGGAGATATGAAAAAATTTCTTAATGAGTTGAACAACATATAACAACCCATAATAACACAGACTATAGTTTAAAGAAATAAATGTAAAGTTTGGTATGAAAGATTTTAATGATAGTTGCCCTTAAGAAATAGAACACAAGATCACATGGGTTGGTCAAAAAAATTACATCACAATTTCACATCTTTACACGGGAGGCCATGGAATTTTACATTTAGCATGGTTGCTGGCAAGTGGAATTAGATGCTGGCTTCTAATATCTCTCAGGAACTTCCATAGTGAAATATTCCAGCCACAATTCCCAGTTACACCTTACTTCCAGAGCCATTACAAATCACACTCGATGGATTCTCTACACCGGAGAACAAACATCCTTTTGCAGCAGATCCAGTCGCAAAAGAGTGTCGGCATTCTTACACCCTTGTGAGAAGAAGGGGAAACAGGAGCTGCTGCAGAGAAATCTCACCATGAAAGTCTCTGATGAACAGAGTCTAGCAGGTGATTCAAAACATTGATTTCCCCTCAAAATCTCAAAGATCAGTCTTCTGTGAAGCCGATCCTTAATACAGTCATTGCAGATTTCACAGGTGTCAATCCATTCTCAAAAAAATCGAGGTCCTTGTTTAATATTTGTGGAGAAGGTCTAGTTCCAGGAATTAAAATGAGCCAATTCCAGAAGGCTTAAAGAGCTGTTGACTCCATCTTGTTCTTCTCAGCAGCCATCTCTTCATAAAGTCTTTGCTTGCAAATTTCAACGTTGTACTGAAGGCCCTGGCTCTTTTCTGAGCGTATTAGCTTTTTCATGAGGTATTTGGCAACTGCCTTGATCAGGCACGGCGGAGATAGGCAAGTAGTGTCCTGCAGTCTGCTGACCAGCCTGTAGAGGTCCTTAAAAAGGCGATACCTTGAAATCTTCCTCAGGGATTTAGGAATGTCTTTCTTTTCACAAAGGCCTTCAAAGTAGACTATGGCATACTCCTTCAGTTTTGCACTTTCCTGCTCTGCTAACAGATCTTTATTTAGGCAGGACATTGCGGCCCCAAACAGGTTGGCTGGGTCTTTCCACACAAAGCTGTTCAGCTGACTGTTCCTCCACTGCTGGTACATAGTCTGAGTCCGTGTGGTCCACAAAATCATCACTCTGCCTTTCCTTTGACTTACAAGCTCCCTCTTTTGATAAAACCAAGGTAACATCCCAATTTTGCTGATATTGTTCATATCCCACATGTCCAAGATGACCTCGCAGCCCAGGATGCTTTGCAGGAAGTCAGCAAAGGCACAGATGAGAGTCTTATACTCCAAGGAATCCGGTGAATAGACAAGCAGGATGGTTCTTCTCCAAAGTGGAGCTGTGCAAAGGATTAACACATATGTATTAGTATGATTAGAAGCTACACGGCCTCAGAGAAAAAGTTTGCCCCCAGCTAAAAGGTTTGCTGAAGTCAAAGGGCTAAATAAACATTTTAAAGACATGCAGGAAGCATATAAACTAGACCTGAACTGAAAGAGTAAAGGTGTGCTATCTCATAGGGAACATTCTGAAAATAGTAACTGTGCCTTAGCACTACCCTAAAAGATTTACCTTTAATCTTCAAAAATAAAAATGCACTTACTGTGCCTTGACACTTATCACTGTATATTTGAGGTCTTAGATCATACAAGGCACTGCTTCCTCTGACTTCTAGTCTCAGGAGATCTGCAGTAAGATTTGGTGATGTCACTACTGTGCTTCTCATTATTATCCTTGCTGGAAAGGAAGCTGTACTTGGGGAACAATGCAAGGATCTCCCTGCTTCTGCTTCATTCATTTAGTGCAGGGATGGCCAAACTCCGGCCCTCCAGCTGCGGTGAAACTACAAATCCCATGAGGCATCTCTCTCCGGGAGTCATGTCTGTGGCTGTGAGATTCTTGCAATGCCTCATGGAATTTGTAGTTCTACCACAGCTGGAGGGCCGGAGTTTGGCCATCCCTGATTTAGTGGATATGAGCTTCCTCCACCTCTCCCTCTGTTTCTTGAATATTTTCCCACCCGCATCAGATCACCAGCCATCAGGGGAAGCCCAGCATCTTTACCAAGACTGCAGCCTTCACGTAGAGACACAGTGTAGGGCAAGGCAGTAATATGAAAAGATCAGCTGCAGGGAGCCTACAGACAATTCCGGTGAATTGTCCATTGTCCTCTGCTTGTCCTTTTTTGGGCACAGCTTCCACAGTACAGGACAGAGAAGCTCATGTTCTACCCTACTTTGATATGAAGTGCACAGAATATGCCAATCAAAGATATCTGTGATGGCCTGGGGCACACATACAGTATGTTTTAGAAACCTGTGTTGTAAGGTGAATAAGTATATCCAAGCCCACTCCAAGCAGCTTTATGACCCTACGAAGGGGTGCTTGGTGACAGTAGTGTAGATGGCGCCACTTTAAAAATAGGATTCCGAGCCTCGCAGGACTCCTTCATTAGGAAATCAGTGACACTGTTGCCCCTTGAAGAAGTCCTGCAAGGCTCCAAAACATGTTTTTTTTTTTTTTAGATGTGAGCATTAAAGTTGGTATTTGTGAGCTACTGGACATGTTTGTAAACATATTATTAATATTCGTGTGGTACGGTGGAGACGGTTCCTTTCCTCCAGTCTTTCGGGTAACCTAATACACTTACTATTTTCTTAATGGGCAGTCTACAGGAAGCAGGCAAAAAAAAAAAGAACTGCTATAAAACAGTGAAAGGCGTTCACAAAGTACACATTGTTAATAAATGCCTTCAACCCGTCAGTCCGGTGCAAGCCCACCTTTAAAAAGCAGTAATAAAAACCATATAAGCCAGGTAATGTGAGCAATAAACTCCCTGCAAGGTAATTTAAGGGTTTGTATCGTTTAACTGCTCCACATTCCTTGCATGCCAGGAATGCGGCAAGTTATGGACTGTTCTCTAACCTGTGAATATCTTCCATATCCTGCGGACGATCAGGAAGAAGAGGAACGTCAGAATGAAGGTCACCAGCATCGTGACAAGCATGATCAGGCCAAGGTGCTTGTGAGAATCTGCCGAGAGAAAAAGAAGACATGATTAAACAAGAACTCTTCCAAGCACCTGAACACCAATGTTATTTCAGGAACTCAGCAGCCCTGCTGTGAAAAAAATTCAAAAGCAGTTTCTGAGCCATGTCAACAACTTGTCTAAAACACAGGTGGCAGGATCACTAAGAGCACTGCCGGATTTACTCTCTCTGCTGCCTCAAGGCCAGGTTCTTCAATACGCCCCCTCAACTACCTGCCCAGCCCTGCAAACTGCATGTCCCGGGTGTCGGCTGATAGGAATTCCACACCCCTGCTGCCCCTCGACTTACTGCTGCCCCGAGGCCGGGCCTTGGTGGCCTTGTGGGAAATCCAGCCCTGACTAAGAGGCTGCCCGTTTATCCTTATGGAATTGCTCCCTCTGTAGCGGAGGCAGCGAGATGTTTCAGGAGCCTTGGGGCCAGCAATAGAGCGACATCTTGCTATATCTGGCTGCAGAGGGTGTGATTCCATGGGGACAAGCAGGCAACCTCTGAACCGATCCTGAGATTTGTATCTAGCGGTAGAATTATCCACCTGCCATCAGTCAGCCCACTCTGCTAAATAAATAGATTTAGAACCATCTCCCATAATGGTGTTCAATAACCCCCTCTGTAAGTTGTGATTAATACAAATAAAGTTTGACCCATTTTGTATGAACAGCTAAAAGTCTGGCGAATGGTTCCTATGTGAAGTGACCATTTTATCACTGTTCCCCATGCAGTGCTGAGTCAGTAATCACATTTCTGCTCTGGCTGTATGTGCCCAGCAGACAGCAGATTCCTGGAGCACTGGGACTGGGGATGGGCAAGTATTGTATATGTATTTGAGACAGTTAGCTAAAATCCTTTCCTTTATGACCATATAAGGTTAAGTCCCACCCCCTTGGGGTCTTAAAAAGAACAGTTGTGGGTAATAGAAGTTCTTTATCTGCAACAGGAGGATCAGTGGTCATACTCACAATCGAACGAACAAATGAGATACTCATGAGCAAAACGGACATCAGATCGCCAGACCTGCGTGGAAAAACAAGCAAAGCAACATATTATTCACAATCACTGAAAAATTATCAGGTAACATCTGATTCCAATATCAGAGTTGTATGTTTTTTCACCCTGAGAATCGTTAGATTCTTAATGAGTATAGAGAAAAAATGCAACTCAAATGCAGGCCATTTTCCCCATAAAGTATCTAAAAGCATGTTGTATTTACTTGCTTATGGTGACCCTGTACTAGAAAAAAGAACTATTACTGTATATATTATCACTGGATCAGGGTTTTGTGTTAGTCAGTCTAGATCTGCACCTTTAAGCACTGTTGCTGTCAGCCTGGTGTACAATGGGTGATAGGGAATAACAATTAAAAAGCTTTTAGGCAATTGTACATAGTAAAGTAATATTAACAATGTTTGGCTTGATAGATATACTTTAGGCAGTATTGTTTTTATATTTGCTCTTTATCTACAAAGATTAGGCGAACAAAGGTAGATAAAGACAGTTCCTACCTTAATACATGTGCCAAGACCAGGCCAAGGGAGGGAGAGCTGCATCTCTTTAGAAGGCTTCCAATGGGGCTGAAAGATAACATTTATAATCTCTAAATGAAAAAGGTTTCTTAAAGGAGAACTAGGCACAGTTAGGTTGGATAAGAATCAGTCTATTCAGTCTTAACAGTGGGAAACCAGACTTGTGACCAGAAGAAGATTCTTCAGCAAGCTCTAGCTCTTCGAAAGAGCAAAGAAAGGCGGCATGGGCAGCACGATAGGTAAGTATACCTTTCATTGCAGGCAGGACAAACTTACACGTTTTTATTCTAGCGACAGAGCTGATGTAAAGGATAAATATACACTTAGTAATTAGAGATCTTCTCTGGGCACCATGCAGTCTCTTTTCCAAAAGTCTTCCCTTCATTCGTGAAAACAATCTCCATTCAATCCAATAGAAAGCCATCCACTGTTATATGGTCATCCACCATTCCTATGGTCTTTTCATAGGAATGAATGGAGATTCTTCAACATATGCATGACTGTTGGTGAAGAGCCTGGGTGGTGCCAAGCAGACGCAAAGAGGTCACAGGCAAAAGAAAAAAAATACTCTTCCCCATTCTATGATAGACTAAAAAAAATTGGCTGGAGTTAGGCCTTAAGCAGAGTGGGGATGGGTTAGAACTTCTATCAGGATTTTAATATTGCCTATGGTCCATTTGTGGAGATTCCACCCACTTCTGGTGGTCAACATGACAGGAAATGAGCACTTGGACAGCATTAAAACCTGATAAGGGTGGTAATCCTTCATCAGAAAAATGCTTTGGTTGGAGTTACATCTGAAAACCTTAGGGTGCTTCCAATTAACTGCAATAGTTTGAGGCAAAGACAGACACCACTTCCTTTAATTTTATTTTCCAAGCACCAAAAGCAGCTGTCAGTTATATGACCCATAATTTGTTATTTATATGTTATGAGAGGGACTATACCTTTAAGAAAGTGGGAGGTGGTTAGAGATCTGCTCATTAGTGCTCATCGGAGTTCATTATTGTGTTTATACCTATTTCCCTCTCCCCCATGCCCTCTTGGTGTACAGTTAAGTTCCATCAGGGGGCGAAACATGTTAGAGAGAGACTGCTGGGTGGAGTGTCTTACAGTTTTGGTGTTCCGAAAATAAAGTCGATGTGTAGAAGAGAAATGGACCTTGGAGCAGAGCGCACCCACGAGCAGTGGAAGAGGTTAGACGTTGACTGTTGAGCAGCTTCCAATGATTGTGAGTATTGCTTCCAAATAAAGTAAATTTATCAAACTTAAGTAGACCTCTTTGCTCACCGTTGAAATATTATAGACTGCCGACTGGATGGTGCAGGCGCCCGTACTCTGGTTTTGGTAGCAGATCGCCATACTGAATGAGGCTGGAACCTCAGAAGAGACTTTTAGAAGAACATCAAAGAGATTCAACTTCACATCAACGTTCCAGACCCGATCTGCAGATACAGAGGACAACACGTGATTTTTGTTTTAATTGCAGTTTAGCTATCGCACACGGAACCACAACAATTGCAATATTTCCTCATTTAAAGGCAGAATGTATTTTTTAAAACGTTCCAGCCTTCTGAGTACAAAGAGCCTATTATTATTATTGCATTGCGAATAGAGACAAGAGGCAGGGAGACAAGAGCCAGATATTAGCATTCAAAAAACAAAAGCCTGTTTTGAGTGCTAGACAAGTAGTGTCAGATAATAAAAAAGAGAGAATGATTTAATCAGGTCACACGCGGGGCCAAAAAAGTATCACATACAGAATAAACTGTAGTGCATTGATTAAAGCCCCTTTACCAAAGATAAATTAAAATGTTCTTGGTCAGATCGGTGACTTTGGAACTGTATGGTTCAAAAATAATTCAGGCCCCTGTCTCCTGACATCAGTACATGTGGACAGCGCTGGACTGCTTCTCCAATGCTCTCAGTATACATACGCTGTTTCCCCGAAAATAAGACCTACCCCGAAAATAAGACCTAGTACTATTTTTGGGAATTGCTAAAATATAAGACCTACCCCGAAAATAAGACCTAGTTGTGACCATTCCCAAGGCCAGTGGTGGCATAAGGGGGGAACTTGAAGAGCCGCAGGAGAGAATCAGCGGTACTAACGAAGCCAGCGCTAGAGGAAGCGAGGCGGCATCGGAGGGAGCAGAGCCGCATTGGCTGATGCTTCCTCTATAGCGCCGCCTCCTGTCACAGGCGGAGTGATACCAAACGCACTCCGCCTGTGAGGAATCCATAGTGAAAGCGCACTTCGCTCATTCTGGCCAGCGATTGGTTACCAAATTGCTCTTGGAAAGGTTGCCCTGATCACCATATTTTTTGTACATGAATACATGTAGACTGCTGTACATGAAAGTGTGGATTGTTGTACAGTAAAAAAAATTAAATAAGACCTACCCGTAAATAAGACCTAGTGTGTTTTTTTGAGCCCCAAAAAATATAAGACAGTGTCTTATTTTCGGGGAAACACGGTAGATGGCAGAAGGCAGCAAAAACAAGACATACACTTGTGTTAATTTTAATACAGAAAAAAAGTGCTTTACAGGGTAAGGAGAAATGTGAAATTTTTAACAGTTTCCCTTCCTACCAGGTCTGACCTAACCCAAGCACCCCCCCACCCCAAAGGTCCATGTACAGTCCTTATACCCTGTCTAGCCGCATCCAGCTCTGATGTTTACCTCCGGCCAGCCTATCCTCTTCTTCTCAGTGCCTGTCTATGTGAAGTAGAACCAATAGACATCTATGGGGATTCTTCCCATTGTTCAGGAGAGGCAGAGTTACTGGAAAAATGAGGACTGGCAATAATATGGGGGTGCCCCGTTCCCCTCTTCTTTGGAGCTTAACAGCCTCCACTTATCTTAGAAGGCCTTCTACAAGTGCATTCAGTCAAAAGAGCTTTGGTGGGGTCAGGTACTGATGTTGGATGAGAAGACCTGGCTCACAATCAACATTTCAATTCATCTCAATGAACCTCGTCTAGAGTTAGGGTCAGGACTCTCTCCAGGCCACTTGAGTTCCTCCCCACCAAACTCATCAACCTATGTCTATATGGAGCTGGCTTTGTACACAGGGGCACAGTCATGCTGGAACAGAGCCACAAGGTTGGAAGTGCCCAATGGTCTAAACTGCCTTTGTATACTGTAGCCTGAACATAACCCCTCACTGGAAACTCTGGGGCGCAATACTTTGAATGAGTCTCTACAAATTTTTGCCCATAAAGTATATTTTTTAGTACATACCAATAAATGAACTTACCGCTGTTGTTAGGACACTTGAGATAAGTGTGATTCATTAATGTGAACTAAAAGAAAAAACACACACATGTTAATACAAAAACACACTGAGAGGAATTTATCAAAGCAATTGCGACAGTTTTAGCCTCTTAGATAATTTTTTTTTTAATGTGCAAATCTGTCTTTTAACATGTGTGGCTGTTTTGACCTGAGCTTGCACTACTTTTTCAACTGCACGTGTTTTGCACTTGTTCTGCGGCTGTCTGAAACTGGAGCATCACTTAACAAAACAAATCAGTCATCCTCATAGTTCGAGCCGACGTGTGACAATGAATCTGTCACATGTTGGCTCAATAGATCGGTAGTGAGCGAACGCATACCGTCGCTCGCTCACTTCTCGATCATCTCCCTGCAGAGAGCAGTGACTGCCAGTCACCGATTCCTGCAGGGATCCCCCCCTCCCGACTCTGATCCTCCAGCGCTGAGTGGAGGAACGGATGGGCAGAGCCAGCTGTCAATCATGCAGCTGGGTGGATCTCGACAGTAATGTCGGGATCCGTCCCTCTTGCGCCAGACTCAGTATACCACAAGCTGAAGCTTGCTATATACTGAGCTTTGGGTCATGGGAGGAGGCTATTATATGTCCTCCCGTGACCCGTAAGAGAACTAGGGGGGAAAAACACTTACCCCATAGTTCTATTTAAGAAGTCCCCATGACCACCTCTTCAAGAAGCGACAGTTACGCTTTTTGCCTGGAGTTACGAGTCTTCTTTCCTGGAGTCTATTTAACCTCATTTATGAACATTACACTGGCATCATAAATCTGGAGCAAAGAGCGTCAAATATATTCTGTGCAAGTTCAAACACTCGCAATTGCCATGATAAATTCCTCCCACATGTAACACAACTGATGCAGGGAGGGCTCAGCTAGATGTGCTTGACTTGCCAACACGATGGTCATAATAGGTCAACGCTCTTCACTAGTCCACTAGCCACCATTAAGTGTACAGACATATTTCAGCAAGAGATGGGGCACTGCAAGCTTTATTTCTCACCAGGTAAGAAAGTAACAGAGCAGACTAAAGTGACTCGTCCCTTTGGGCGTTTTAAATGGATGAGGCCACGCTTTAAAATCAACCTTGCTCACCTTGAAAAAGCCACATGCAAAACTGCCACAGGCTATGGAAGCCTTCTCTTTCCTGCTCTGTTGTTTATTTCTTATGTGCTGATAGACAAAGATTACGTGCTTGAAGACAAGTGTCTAGTCTCCTGCATCTACAATTCTAATATAACTAAAAAGTACAATAATAATAAGTGCAAAGTAATTACACTCTCAACATTGAGATGGCTAATAACTGGAATGTCTCTCTATCGCCATCTTGTGTTCAAACAAAAAGTCTACGGGTGAACCGTCTCCAACTGGTAACAAGCACTAAAGAAGTAGAGTGGCTGGCACCAGGGCCGGATTCCCACAAGGACAACTGAGGAGTAGAGGGGCAGCAGGGGTGTGGAATTCCTATCTTCCGTCGACAGGGACATGCAGTTCCAGGCACCGGGCAGGTAGTTGTTTTCTACATTTAGCCCTGCTTTGGGCAAGCAGAGCTAAATGCACAGCGGGGAAGCCGCGCTTGTTTTGTACTAGGGATCTCGGCGATGTCGCACCCCCCGTGCATTGAGGTACCTGGTATTGGGGCAGCAGAAAGAGTAAATCTGGCTCTGGCTGGTACCGCTGACCTCTATTTCTGAAAATTCCCTAAGCCTGGCTGTCAGGGTGAATCAACAGTTTCAGCATTTTCTGGGACAAGCATGTAAATCAGGACCGCTAACGCCAATACGAAATTCCGAATCTGCATGCTTGTCCCAGGACAGTGGCTCAGGAAGTATTGAAGCTATTACATCATCGACAGACAGGTAACAAGCATTTTAAAGGTCAGCAGTGGTAGCTGCAGCAAAACAGGTTTCCTTTAATAACCTATATTTTATATGGCCTAGAGCAGGGGTGGGCAACTCCGGCCCTCCAGCTGTTGTGGAACTATAAGTCCCATGAGGCATGGCAAGACTCTGACAGTTACAGGCATGACTCCCAGAGGCAGCGGCATGGTGGAATGTGTAGTTAAAGCACTGCTGGAGAGCCGGAGTTGCCCACCCCTGGCATAGAGTGTAGGTCTCTAGGACACTATACCTGCCTTGTTTTCTTTTTGTAAAATCTTAAATTTGTTTAACTTTCTTTAAATCAAAAAGTGCTTTTTTATTAAAGATATAAAATTATACATAAAAGTAATATGTTCAGATTCTAGTATATCTTGTAAAACATCAACGGGCCTAGTGGCGTCACAAGGGGGGTGCAGGGGGTGCGGCCAGTACCTGGGTGTCACCATTGCAGGGGTTATTTGGGTGTCACTCCCTCTACATACAAAGTCAGGCACTCGGTCATGGACCGAGAGCCCGACAGTGTCAGGAGAGAGGAGGGGACCCGGCGGCATACCTCATCCCGCCGGGTGAACGTCCCCCCCTCCTCTTTCTGCCAGCGTCCATGAACAAGATGGCCACCGGCAGGCATCAATCAGATGGTCGCGCATGCACAATGACGTCATCGCGCATATGTGAGGTGACGTCACACGCGTGCGTGATGACGACACGGCGGGGTGTCACCCGGTCAAGAGACCAGGTGACACCCGGCCTTGGGGCGCCCCTTAACGGACCCTTTTTAATCTGGAAAAACATTCCTTGTAAAACAATATATATCAGCTATAACAATGTTACTGGGACAATAAATACACATTTAAAGAGACCTTGTCCCCAGACCAGTCATTTCTAACAACAATCTTCCCATAAGATTCTATGTGCATTGAATATATTTTAGTCATGTTATTTACCCTAAAAGCCTGCCTTGTGTAGACATCCAAAAGCCCTGAGACTGCTGCCAATCTTGGATGTGATGTCAGCTACCCCAGCAAAGTCAGAGCTGTCACTCAAATGACACTTTGTTAGGCCCTATTCACATGTAGCGACATACCTTTGCAGCGGCCGGGATAGCGCGACTTTCGGGGCGACGTTCCAGCGACGGTAGCGCGACCTTCTCCGTCGGGCTCCATAGAAAAAAGCAAAATCCGCCGAAAAAAGGGTCCTGTAGAAGCGACTTGCGACCGCGACGAGCGAGGCGCGACATGGAGCTAAGACAGCTCCATTGACTATCATTAGCCGGCGACTTCGCGCGAAATCGCGCGATAAGTCGCTACATGTGAATGGGGCCTTATGTTCCCTCTCACTCCTCCCCAGGCAGCTATATAAATGTTATGTAGGGAGGTAAAGCGAGGGACAGAGGAGCTGGATCATCACAGAGAGTAATTAGACAGTACCAGAAGAGGAGAGGGTTAAGATGTCTCAGGAGGTAAGGGGCTGTGCTAGGGAATTGACTCTTCCTGGAGTAGTCAAGTTTTCTAGCAAGATCATAATCACATTTCAAGTCAATAAAAATAATTTATGGAAATGCAAAATACTGCAAGAAAGCATTTAAAATACTTGATTTTTCTGCAATTGTTTTGTGACAGGGTCTCTTTAAGTCAGGTCTATTTCACCCAGACAAGTAAGCTCTTACCTTAAAACATAGGCTGGGGTCTCTGTCAATGTCGTAAACGTAATAGTTCTGGAATAAAATAATTCAACATGAAACAATTGCTTTCAGCACTTTGGGACAACGGACGTTCAATTTAAATGGAATAAAACACATTGGGGGGAATTTATCAAAACTGGAGCAGGTGAAATCTGGAGCAGATGTGCACGGCAACCAATCAGCTTCCATCTCTCCTTTTCAAATCTCAACTGAGCAAACTGAAGAGAGATGCTGATTGGTTGTCCTTCGTAACTGCTCCAGTTTTGTTTAATTCTCCCGATTGTTTCATATGGCAAAATACCTTGTTGTACTAATTCTAGATTTGTGTCCCAATGGTGTGCAGGGAGAACTCCCATCAGCACCCAAGATGTCAGTAAAAAAAAAAGTGTGTGTGTGGGGGGTGAGGTCAAGGTAATTCTTATTGATGGGAATAATAAGTAAAGCTGGGCAAACAAACTATTTTTCTCAGCGCATAATGATTGCTACCAGAGCCATAGCTAGCTCCTTTTGCACCCCCAGGCAAGAACAGAAAATTGTGCCCCCACCCAACAGATGTGTGATGTCACCCGACGCTGCGCGCGAACAGGAAGTGATGTAAAGTACTTCTTCTTCATTCATAACTGGGGACACATAGTACTATCTTTTAGATGGTAAGCCCTCAGGGGCAGGGCCCTCCTTACCATCTTGTCTTGAATTGTATTGTAATTGTAATGTCTTCCTTATATTGTAAAGCGCTGCGCAAACTGTCAGCGCTATATAAATCCTGTATAATAATAATGTGTCCCCAGTTATTTACAAACATTGGAGTGATCAGCTATCACTCCAGTGTTTGCTCTGCATAGAGGATTGGTAAATATCACTGATATTTACCGATCCTCCCGCTCCCCATCCTGAACGCTGAAGCGAGGGGGGGAGTGCTGTCACTTCAGGATGGCCGAGCGGTGAGGAGAGAGCCGCCGGTTGAAGCACTTCATTTCTCATTGGATCCCTGCTGCCTCTGCTTATCAGGCGGGGGGAGAGCAGTGGGGATCCGAGTAGAAGCTGTAGCCTGTGCCGTCCCTTTTCTCCCCGATGAGCCGCAGCTGTGTTGGACGCCTGGCTCCCCTGTTTCCATAGCGCCCTGTGCTCGCCATGGGAACAGGGGCTGAGGGGCACAGCCAGGCCTGTCCAGGCTGTGCCCCCTCTTAGCTGCACCTGAGGTGAGTGCCTCACTCGCCCCATGGTAGCTACAGCCCTGATTGCTACACATAAGGAACAATGCTCGCACAATGCTCCATAGACACACTTGGACTGTCAATCATTTACGCGCAATCCTACTGTCCAAATGCATGTCTACTACTGGCTGATCCAAAACATGCTGCTTGGCTTTCCTGAGTAGTTATGTTGATGTGTAAGTTGACAGGAGAGGTCCAAACGTCCCATATTAATGTTACCCACCCTGAACTTACCATATTATCTTCACCTTCAATTGTGGCTTCCGGGACCGTCACACAGCTTCCATTTTGCTTTCTGCAGAGTGAAACGCTGGGGCTTATCTTGCATGGGCTGTCATAGTGAACTGTCATGGTGTTGATGCGAAACGTTATCTCCTTTGCAGACACCCTCAGCAGATCTGGAACATCTGTTGAAAGATCAGTTTATTTAACATGGGAGGGAACATGAAATCACATACAGAGCATTAAAATGGTGAATATCCCTGTTAGTCACAAGCAAGGCACAAGGCATCACTTACAGGGCTCTGGGTGCTCTTTAAAGGGACACTCTTGATTTCGTCTACTATTTTCTCGGGCATAAAATACCTGTTAAAAAAAAAAAAATAGACACAATTAAAATAAAATTACAGAAAATCAAATGAGGAAATAGGTCTATACACACAAATAGATGGAGCTTCTCTAGCAGGATTACAGCGTGCACCATAAGCTTCGTGCCCCTGAAGAAGTCCTCTGTGATGTAACGTGTAGAGCAGCTTCAGCTCATATATGTTCACTAGTTTTGTAGGTGCAGTTTACCCCCTTTGTTTAGTAAATACTTTTTGTGATGGATTACACTATGTGCAACTGTGTTTCTTCTTTGTGAGATACTTGAAGAGGTTATAAGCCCTGGTTCACACCTAGGCATTTTTTAGCAGTTTGAAAAGCGCTTTTAACTGCCCAACACAAGCAATTCCATGATTTTCATTGGCCCTGGTTCACACCTGAGCAGAAAAACGCTAGATGCCTGAAAAGATGCAGGAGTTTCTTTGGCCAGTTAAAAGTGCTTTTTCTCCCCATAGACTTCATTGGAAATGCCCAAAAATGCGTAACAGAAGCATGTTGCACGTTTTTCGTGAGCGTTTTTGCGCGTTTAAAAGCGCGTTCTTCTATTGCCGACAATGGCTTATGAGCTATCCAATCAAAATGCGCGACTTCATTTACACATGTTAAAACGCGCACACAGGGGCGTCCCGAGGCTGGGTGTCACCCCGCCGAGACATCACTGCGCATGCGCGTGACTTCACCACGCGTGTGCGCGATGACGTCATCGCGCACACGCAGCAGTATTCTTGTACCTGCCGGCGGCCATCTTGGCGATGGACACCGGCAGAGAGAGGAGGGGACAGTCACCCGGTGGGATAAGGTATGCCGCCGGGTCCCCTCCTCTCTCCTGATACGGTCCCACTTTTCAGAGGGGGGTGACACCAGTGGCGGAACTACCAGGGTCGCAGAGGTCGCGGCCGCGACCGGGCCCTGGAGTTCGGCCACTTGGAGGGGGCCCAGGACAGGAGGAAGGGGCCACTGGTGACCGCTGATTACAGACACCAAAATGCCAAAATGACTGTGAGTCATTGAGTCATTTTGGAATCACCCCTCCAATGGTGTCACCCGGGTGCAGGCCGCACCCCCCTTGTGACGCCACTGCGTGCACACAAATGTGCACAACGCGCATAAACGGTGCCGGTTAGGTGTGAACCAGGGCTCAAAGAGTGGAGCAACAATAACTCTCAGCAGGGGCGTCGCTAGCCTGTTCCAGGTCTGAGGTGGTGGGGGGTGAGGGTCGCTGGTGGCACATGCTAATGACAAGTGGAAGGCATGACGCCAGCCAGGGCGTCCCGCTTGGCTCCTGGCAACCGGTGACATCACTGGCCAGAGTGTCCTAGGTTGCTGGATAGATGTGTATGACCCTTACACATCTACCCGCCTGACTCTTAGCAACCTGGGACGCTCTGGTGGGAAAGGGGGCAGCAGGCACATTGCAAACATTGAGCAACAGATTGGACAAAGAGATGCCACCTGAGGCAACAGGCTCAGGCTGCCTCATTATAAGGACGAAATAGAAAAAATGGTACATGCATGAATCTATAGCCAGCCTTTATAGCAGGGCGCACATTGGGAAGGCTTACAACAATACAAAACACAGAAATTCCCCAGCCTCAACCTGCCAGCCAGCCTGCAACCAAACAAGTAGCCCTGTCAAAATAAGGGACCCTGACGCTAAGAACTTATTCCTTCATAGGAAGACGAGCATGCTTGCCTTTTGAACAATATTTTACTTAAAGGATAAGTTCGCCTTTTTGCACAAAAAAAAAGGTGAACTTACAACACCCACCTGATGCACTCAGCTGTTGTAATCACCATCTCCCAACACCCGTGCTAGTTGGTGTATAGGTCCAGGCACTTTAAAGGTGCCCATACACTGTACGATTCTCGTACGAGAATCGCGGGAAATCCAGCGATCGTACGAGAATCGTGCAGTGTATGGAAGGCGTGCGACCGTTTCTACTGTACGGTCGCACGTCTTCCATCGAACAAGCAGGCTGGAAAACCCGCCGGGAATCGTACGATTCTTGGCGAGTGAGTGGCCTGCTGGTTCGACAACTGACGAACGGGCCAGTGTGCGCACGCTCACAATGCCCGTTTGCCGTCCTTGCAAGCCCGCCCCTCAGTGCAGTCATCGCAAGCCCGCCCCTCAAGTACGATCTGCCTGTCCAAGATGGGCAGATCGTACGTTTTTTTAAGTACTTTACAACCATCGCAAGAATGGCCACCTTAAATCATCACTGCATAGCCCTGGAGGCTGTGCAGCAACATAATGTTTGCAATGGCGAGTGGTCAGAGGTCAATGCGGCATGTAACCACACTGAGAATCACTACTGAGCCTTCTTTCTTCGAGAAGAATCATCATCAGCCAGCGTGGTCACGTCATGGTGATTATGGCAGCTAAGCGCAGCAGGGGCCCAGGGGGTAGGGGGTGGGAAAGGTGTTGCCAGTTAGTTTACATTTTGATTTTTGGGGGAAAAGGTGAACTTATCCTTTGACTGAAATATTTTAGAAAGGTCAGCCTTGTCCCCCTATAAAAGGTTAGTTATCGCTACATATTACGCTCTTATATTTCTTCCTGTATTCCCCAAAAACTGAAAAAATTGAACTTATCCTTCAACTAAAATAATTTAGGAAGGTCAACCTTGACCCCCCTATAAGGGTTTAGTAATCCTCATAGTTATCATTGCACCATGATCTTATAACTCAATATCTCCCAAAAAATGAAAAAGGTGAGTTCAAGTTCATCTGAGTGTGGGGTGTCACCTAGAGCATGTGCACAAAATGTTCATATTGTCTGGACACTTTTTGACCACGTTTTATGGACTTTATTTACAGTTTTAGTGGAAGAAGATACACAAAGGTGAATGTTTGAGCTGAAATATTCACCAAGAGACAGTTTGCAGTTTATTTTCTTTATAATTCACATTTGTTATTTACAATATGTTTATAAATCACTGCTGAGCTTACTATATGTATAATTTGGGTTGGCTATCTATTAATTTGGGGTGTTGGCAGCTTAGCTTTTATAGGGTTAACTAAGAGCGCAGAAGTTTGCTTTTGAGGTTAACAAGGCTATTCTAGGAGGTTAGGTGAGTTGTAAGGACGCCCTTCGTCACTTCACTACCAGCTGGCAGTCCACGGTGAACACTATGAGAAGCGGATTGCTGGGTCTGTTTTGCCAGATTGCCGGCACAAGAAGTGCGCAATCAACAGAGGCAATAATCTTTGTGATATAATACGTAGACTGATTGTACAATAACCCAAAACAGCAATAAGCAAGTGTATTCTGCAGGAACTGTGCTCACCTCAATACATAAACAGGGAAGTAGAGTGTCGTATGATAAGGAGACATTGTGCGAAGAATTGAACTGCAAAACAAACAGTAAAAAGGTTAATGGTAAGGCGCACCTCTAAAATGGGAGCAAAAACCCACACAGCTACACATACACACATCACGAAGTTCATTTTTGGCTTCAATGAAGGGAGCCTCGGGCAGCATTTTCAGCTGCCCTATTACTCTTAAACTGACCCTGTCACTAAGGGTCCAAACTCAACTAAGTCCACCGTGAAAAAGATGATGCTTAACTTTCCAGTACCCTGTGTATTTAAATTCCACCATATTGCTGAACCCTGGCTAATGCAAGTATCCACACCACCGGGTGAGTTGGTTACCTGCTCCCCAACCGCTTGCCACGGCTCCTCCTGCCAGAACATATGTCCTGTAGCGATGTACTGTAGACCCCTAATGTCTCCTCTGTACTCAACCGTAGAGACTCCATGATCTGCTCCTAACCAGGGCCTGGGTTTGACAGCCCTGAACCCTGGAAGCGCTCAGAGCTAAGCACTTTCGGGTTCACCTACTGCAGAGGAGTTTGGGGATTACTGACAGCAACAGCAGTAAAAGCTTCTTATATGCACCTTTTCTGCTCTGGTTGTGACTTACACAGGGCTGAGAACTCTATCCTCCCCCATGTGGCACAGGGTGGATCTTTTTGCATTTTAGGAGTCAACAGATGGCGAGCTTAGTTATAAATCAGGGGTACCATTTGGTATAAAACAAGAGGATTTCCATATTCATAGTTAGTATCTGTGGGTTGTGTTGATAGCACCCATCATGTGAAGAATGCACAGGTCTGATGTTGATTATTTTTGTATAGTACAGGGATAGGCAGCCTCGGCACTCCAGCTGTTGTGGAACCAGGGGCGTCCTGAGGCCGGGTGTCTCCCGGAGCGGTTACTGGGTGACACCCCGCTGTGACGTCATCGCGCATGCACGGCGATCTTATTGATACCTGCCGGCGGCCATCTTGGTGATGGACCCCGGCAGAGAGAGGAGGGGACAGTCACCCGGCGGGATAAGGTGTGCCGCCGGGTGCCCTCCTCTCTCCCGAAACTGTCGGGCGCTTGGTCAATGACCTAGTGCCCGAATTTTCAGAGGGGGGTGACCCTCCGTTGGTGTCACCCAGGTGCAGGCCGCACCCCCCGCATTCCCCTTGTGGCGCCACTGTGTGGAACTACAAGTCCCATGGGGAGATGCAAGACGCTGACAGCCATGGCCATGACTCCCTGGTCGCACAAACATGATGGATTTGTAGTTCACCACAGCTGGACTGCCGAGGTTGCCTGCCCCTGGAACAGTATATCCCTTGAAGTGGTCCTTTCCACAAGTGGATCAAGTCGCCCTGTCTGGGAAGAAGTTGTGTTCTCACCAGCTGCTTGTTACTGTGCTCCAGATCCTCACAGGCATTGAGCTGGTAGCACAGGCGTGCATAGGCATTTTGGCTGTCGGGCATGGACACCACAATCCTCTTCTCCTCCGGGAAGTGCTGATAATGGAAATGCAGAGCTGTTTGGGGGACAGGAAATGAGAAGAGTAAACAGCGTGATCATCATGCCCTATAGATCTGACCTGGGGACATTTTATATGATAACATTTAATATGCGCTGCTTCTCCGCTGAGCTTGCTGGGTGCTACACTGTGCATGGCGGGTTGTACAATCAGTGCAGGGTTATTCCAGCAGCTGTTTTATACTTTGCACAGAGTTGTCCCTCTTGTGGCAGCCAGCAACATTTTAAAAAGCAATGATAGCTAGGACAGCACAGCACAGTGAGACATAAGGATAGCTAGGACGGCACAGCACAGTGAGATGTAAGGATAGCTAGGACAGCACAGCACAGTGAGACATAAGGATAGCTAGGACAGCACAGCACAGTGAGATGTAAGGATAGCTAGGACAGCACAGCACAGTGAGATGTACGGATAGCTAGGACAGCACAGCAAAGTGAGACGTAAGGATAGCTAGGACGGCACAGCACAGCACAGTGAGACATAAGGATATATAGGACAGCACAGCACAGTGAGACGTAAGGATAGCTAGGACGGCACAGCACAGCACAGTGAGACATAAGGATAGCTAGGATGGCACAGCGAAGAGAGACGTAATGATAGCTAGGACAGCACAGCACAGTGAGATGTAAGGATAGCTAGGACGGCACAGCACAGTGAGATGTAAGGATAGCTAGGACAGCACAGCACAGTGAGATGTAAGGATAGCTAGGACGGCACAGCACAGTCACATGTAAGGATAGCTAAGACAGCACAGCACAGTGAGATGTAAGGATAGCTAGGACAGCACAGCACAGTGAGATGTAAGGATAGCTAGGACAGCACGGCACAATGAGATGTAAGGATAGCTAGGGCAGCACGGCACAGTGAGATGTAAGGATAGCTAGGACAGCACAGTGAAGAATTGTGCCAAAGAGCACAGACAGGTCACACAGTAAATATGTTACAGCAATGTGAATGAAGGCAAGCATGTGACCCTCACCTTCGTTGTAGTCCGGGATAGATACTTCTTTTGTTATATTAATGCCATAATGTGGGATGGTTAACAGGGACACAGATATTCTCTGCCTGGGTTCAACGAACCAACAATAGTACTGTAACCGCCACTACAAGTAGAAAACAGAGTGTTTGGGTTAATAATGGATGTGGACTTATCAGGAGATCATATAAACACAAATTCTGGTCAAAAACCTCAAATCAATATCACTGGATCACGGCCTACAATATTTTCTTTAAGTGGCATTTGTGCTGTTTTATACTTGTTATCAGGGAAATGTGAAATACAGCCGATGAATGTTTTGTAATGACTCCTTGTAGCCACCAGATGGAGCTTTGTTCCAGCTCTATGGAGGCTCCCCCCTCACAGACTATTTGCTACTAAGAGACAGCTGAATGATTCAGTGGACGTGCACACACCACTCCCCCCCCCCCCCCTCCCCCCCACGCGGCGCGCCCACGCCGCACCCCCCCCCCCCCCCTTTCCCCCAGCAGAGACAGGTCTCAGAGACAGAAAGAATGCTTGTGTTGACATCATTGACCTTATATGGTGAGTGTCATTGACCTAATATAGCCATGTATCCATATAAGGTCATATGACATCACTACATCCCACCCCTTTTCAAATATGCAGGTGCGGGCAGGGTATTACCCAGCTGCAGCTGATTGGGAGGCAGCGGAAGGAGCTTCCTTTCATGTTTGGAGGATCTCAGGTTCAGGCTGATTTCGATCTGCACCTGAGTTGTCACCAGACATGAAGGAGAATCTCCCCAATAGAGAGACAGATAATACAAAACACTGGCAGAGGCTCTAACACTTCTCCAGTGTACCCAAAACATAAAAAAAGAGCTGCCCCAATCACTTGTATGTTGAGCGCAAGTGTGCGCCTCCCCTCCACTGCTGTCTATCCAAGGCTCTGCTGTGCCCCGTGCGGGCCAGGACCGGCACGGTGGCTCTTTGAACTCATATCAGAGCAAACATCCTCCTGCTGATCTCCCCTCCGATCTCTGAATGTGGAAGTGATGTGTATTACATTACTATCATTTATCTGGCTTCTGTAGCCGGAGAGAAGCTGGTGAAGCAGATCTGTACTTCATCAACTTCTTTGGGGGGTCCCTAGGTGATATTAGATGTCTAATAGACCCCTGATGTTTCCGTAAAGAGGACCTGTCACTGTATGAAACTATCATACGTCGGCTCAATAGATTGGGAAGTGAGTGAACACATACCGTTGCTCGCTCACTTCTCAATCATGTCCCTGCAGAGAGCTGTGACTATCAGTCACGGCTCCCCGCAGGGACTCTCCCCCTCCCCGCTCCGATCCTCCAGCGCTGACTAGCGGAATGGACGGGGGAGGGGCGGGCACAGCTGGCTCTGCCTCTAGATAGGCAGAGCCAGCTGTCACTCATGCAGCTGGGTGGATCTCGACAGTAATGTCCGGATCTGTCCCGACTGCGGTGGTCTCAGTATACCGCGTGCTGTAGCTCGCTATATACTGAGCTTTGGGTCACAGGAGGAGGTTAGTATATGTCCTCCCGTGACGCTTAAGAGAACTATGGGTGAAAACACTTACCCCATAGTTCTCTTTTAAGATTTGAAAATGAAAGAGAGAAGCTGATTGGTTGCCATGCACATCTGCTCCAGCTTCTGTCTGCTCCAGTTCTGATAAATTCCCTTCCATGTGTCCCCCCAAAAATTATATAAAAGTAATTTCAGTACAGCGTTGCATGACGGAATGAATGTCAAAGTACCGCAGAGCGGAATACTGAAAAATGGCCGAGACAGGAAGGGGGTTTAACACCCCGGTCAGCAAGTGGTTAAATATCCCAGCATGCCCTGCTGTTCTGCAGCAGATGGAAGCTGCACGTGCTTTTTGTATGACGCAGATGTAGATTGTTACTCACCAAATCCCCGACCGTGGAAGATTTCCTTTTTAAAATGCTAATTGAATGAAACTTGTTGTTGCTGAGTTCAAGAAGCCGTATGTCAAATCCGCGGAACTTGGGGAGCCCTGCAAACAAAACACGGGGAATGCAGCGGCTTATTTTTTTAATGGAATTTTACAGAAAAGAAAAACTTACAAAAGAAAATATGCAAAATGTTTTTTCTTAACTCAATACAATTTAGTTTAATAAAGCATTAGAGCTCGTTAGACAATTACCATGTCATTGTTTTTTTCCATAACATACCGATTTCACCTTTTTTATTTTTTCTCTATTTTAGTCCCGCTTATCTCCTGCAGCCTCTTTCAGTCACTTCCTGTCTACATGCACTCACTCCAGGGTCAGCTGCACATCATTGCTCTGGACCGGCTTCCTCATAGTGACAACAGTGGGCCATACTGTGCAATATGTGTCGGCATGGACACTTGCAGTCTCCAGTAGGAATGCATATGATAGTGTGACAACACAAGAGAACTGGGAGGCAGTTGTCACCCCATAACAAGAAGAACCTGAACAAAGTCCTTCATGACAGGATCACCAAGAACCATTTTAATGAATGCTGCAGATTGAAAATGACTTTAGAAATGGCATTAAAGGACTTGTAAAATCCCAGCACATGCTCTCCTGTTATAACATCAAACATAAAAACCTTTTATGTAGTGAGCGCTGCCTTCCGTCTGCCTAAAGCTTTCAAGAACTTGCTGGATACCCAGTGTGCTTTGCATCTCTCTCCCTGCTGCTTGACATGATGCAATCTCTATTTGTTAAGACTACATATCCCATCATGCATTGCTTCCAGCAAGCAATGATAATGTTACATTGACCAGATGTTGTTGTGTTGTAATTCAGAAGGCAGGCTCTGTGAGAGTGGTGACGAGAGAGAGAGAGAGAGAGAGAGAGAGAGAGAGAGAGAGGAGAGAGAGAGAGGAGAGAGAGAGAAGAGTGGAGAGAGAGAGAAGAGTGGAGAGAGAGAGAGAGAAGAGGGGAGAGAGAGAGAGAGAAGAGGGGAGAGAGAGAAAGAGTGGAGAGAGAGAGGAGAGAGAGAGAGAGAGTGGAGAGAGAGAGAAGAGTGGAGAGAGAGAGAAGAGTGGAGAGAGAGAGAGAAGAGGGGAGAGAGAGAGAGAAGAGGGGAGAGAGAGAGAGAGAGAAGAGGGGAGAGAGAGAAAGAGTGGAGAGAGAGAGGAGAGAGAGAGAGAGAGTGGAGAGAGAGAGAAGAGTGGAGAGAGAGAGAGAAGAGTGGAGAGAGAGAGAGAAGAGGGGAGAGAGAGAGAGAGAGAGAAAGAGTGGAGAGAGAGAGAAAGAGTGGAGAGAGAGAGAAGAGTGGAGAGAGAGAGAGAAGAGAGGAGAGAGAGAGAGAAGAGAGGAGAGAGAGAGAGAAGAGAGGAGAGAGAGAGAGAAGAGAGGAGAGAGAGAGAGAAGAGAGGAGAGAGAGAGAGAAGAGAGGAGAGAGAGAGAGAAGAGAGGAGAGAGAGAGAGAAGAGAGGAGAGAGAGAGAGAAGAGAGGAGAGAGAGAGAGAAGAGAGGAGAGAGAGAGAGAAGAGAGGAGAGAGAGAGAGAAGAGAGGAGAGAGAGAGAGAAGAGAGGAGAGAGAGAGAGAAGAGAGGAGAGAGAGAGAGAAGAGAGGAGAGAGAGAGAGAAGAGAGGAGAGAGAGAGAGAAGAGAGGAGAGAGAGAGAGAAGAGAGGAGAGAGAGAGAGAAGAGAGGAGAGAGAGAGAGAAGAGAGGAGAGAGAGAGAGAAGAGAGGAGAGAGAGAGAGAAGAGAGGAGAGAGAGAGAGAAGAGAGGAGAGAGAGAGAGAAGAGAGGAGAGAGAGAGAGAAGAGAGGAGAGAGAGAGAGAAGAGAGGAGAGAGAGAGAGAAGAGAGGAGAGAGAGAGAGAAGAGAGGAGAGAGAGAGAGAAGAGAGGAGAGAGAGAGAGAAGAGAGGAGAGAGAGAGAGAAGAGAGGAGAGAGAGAGAGAAGAGAGGAGAGAGAGAGAGAAGAGAGGAGAGAGAGAGAGAAGAGAGGAGAGAGAGAGAGAAGAGAGGAGAGAGAGAGAGAAGAGAGGAGAGAGAGAGAGAAGAGAGGAGAGAGAGAGAGAAGAGAGGAGAGAGAGAGAGAAGAGAGGAGAGAGAGAGAGAAGAGAGGAGAGAGAGAGAGAAGAGAGGAGAGAGAGAGAGAAGAGAGGAGAGAGAGAGAGAAGAGAGGAGAGAGAGAGAGAAGAGAGGAGAGAGAGAGAGAAGAGAGGAGAGAGAGAGAGAAGAGAGGAGAGAGAGAGAGAAGAGAGGAGAGAGAGAGAGAAGAGAGGAGAGAGAGAGAGAAGAGAGGAGAGAGAGAGAGAAGAGAGGAGAGAGAGAGAGAAGAGAGGAGAGAGAGAGAGAAGAGAGGAGAGAGAGAGAGAAGAGAGGAGAGAGAGAGAGAAGAGAGGAGAGAGAGAGAGAAGAGAGGAGAGAGAGAGAGAAGAGAGGAGAGAGAGAGAGAAGAGAGGAGAGAGAGAGAGAAGAGAGGAGAGAGAGAGAGAAGAGAGGAGAGAGAGAGAGAAGAGAGGAGAGAGAGAGAGAAGAGAGGAGAGAGAGAGAGAAGAGAGGAGAGAGAGAGAGAAGAGAGGAGAGAGAGAGAGAAGAGAGGAGAGAGAGAGAGAAGAGAGGAGAGAGAGAGAGAAGAGAGGAGAGAGAGAGAGAAGAGAGGAGAGAGAGAGAGAAGAGAGGAGAGAGAGAGAGAAGAGAGGAGAGAGAGAGAGAAGAGAGGAGAGAGAGAGAGAAGAGAGGAGAGAGAGAGAGAAGAGAGGAGAGAGAGAGAGAAGAGAGGAGAGAGAGAGAGAAGAGAGGAGAGAGAGAGAGAAGAGGGGAGAGAGAGAGAAGAGTGGAGAGAGAGAGAAAGAAAGAGTGGAGAGAGAGAGAAGAGTGAAGAGAGAGAGAGAAGAGTGGAGAGAGAGAGAAGAGTGAAGAGAGAGAGAGAAGAGTGGAGAGAGAGAGAAGAGTGAAGAGAGAGAGAGAAGAGGGGAGAGAGAGAGGAGAGTGGAGAGAGAGAGAGAAGAGTGGAGAGAGAGAGAAGAGTGGAGAGAGAGAGAAGAGTGGAGAGAGAGAGAGAAGAGGGGAGAGAGAGAGAGA
>NW_017306324.1:2287239-2294634 GCF_000935625.1 Nanorana parkeri
AGAGAGAGAGAGAATGAGCATGTCTAATGCCTGTGCATTGTCGACCACTAGGTGGCGGTGTCGCTCAGCTTTCACTCATTGTATAAGTAATTGAAGTGACACATTTGTACTGTCACATAGGTGCTACAATGTTTATTTATTGCACCATTGTGGAGACTTTCTATAATTACCTAGGAAAGTTATTTGTAAAATCAATACATTTCTATGCAATGCAAATATGTCCTGGTAAAACAAACAAAACAAACGTTGTGAAATCAATTACAATTAAAGTGTAGGACATTC
This sequence comes from Nanorana parkeri, assembly GCF_000935625.1. Lineage (NCBI taxonomy): Eukaryota > Metazoa > Chordata > Amphibia > Anura > Dicroglossidae > Nanorana > Nanorana parkeri. The sequence goes on from NW_017306324.1 coordinate 2,287,522, forward strand.
CCTACCAGTCTCTCCAGTACAGAACAGGTGCAACAATCAGTCATTTGGAGGTGACAACTAACTCTTTACAAAGATGTGAAATATATTTGATTTAGGAAGTCGTCCTTCTTATATAAACCTGAACAAGGCATTCAATTAGGTCTAAACCTAAACTCTAAAATCTTATATACGCTTCAACAAATTAATGTCATTTCAGAAGTTGTTTCAATCTTTTAAAATTTGCAATTTTCTTTAAAACAATACCTGGCGATCTTGTGATGAAGGTCCTTGTTCAGTCACGTCCTGTGATGGGGTGACAACCGTCTCACAAATGTGCTCCTGCATTGTCACACAAGCCCCCTAGTAGAGACTACCCCTAGCAGAAACACATTGCACAGGCATGGTCCACCAAGCGAAGAGGGCCCTTAGCAACCTGGGATGCTGTGGCTGCCCCTCTGCTGCCCCCTCCACCACACTCTCAATGAGGCAACTGCCTCATTATAAGGCTGGTCCTGTGTATTGGCATTGGTTTCTAATGAATTACTGGTGATATAAAATCTCAGCTTTGGTAGAGTCTGTGCTTTTTAAATGGGTCTTTGTACACTGACAGATTTGCACTGAGAAGGAGCAATTTAAGGGTAACGTAAAGTATAGTTACACCTAATCTCCAAAATGTTATATAAGCTTTAGCATGTTGATGTCATTTTCAATCATTTGAAATGTGTAGCTTTAATGTAAATAATACACAGAGATCCTGCTATTAGGCTCTTTGTACAGACACTTTCTTTTCTATGGTGACAATGCTGTGCCACGGTCTCCAAATTGTGTTCCTGCATTGTCACCCTATAACATAGGCTTCCAATGAAGACTAGAAGTGGCAGTTTTAACATTACACAGACATGGTCCATTTTTGTCGCCAGCAGAAAACCTACCCTGAGAAATACAGTGAAGCCATTCCTGACATGCATGCATGTAGACAGGTAGTAGCTGCCAGAGATCAGCAGCACTGAGGTGCAAACGTGAAATGGTATCTCGTTTAGGAGAATGGTAATCGTTGATAACGCACAGACTATTTCACCAGTGTGCATTTTCAGTTAATGTAACATTTACCTGAAAGTAATGTTTATGAGACCTTTACTTGTAGTTACATATTTTAGAAAATGCATTACATATACACATTGGTAACAGCTCCCTGTCCCTAATGTGCAGTACAGAGCATGGAAAAGTAGCTTTAAAACATAAGGAAATACAAAGGCTGCCATTTTTGGCATCTCCCTTTGAAAATGCTAGGGGCCTGGCTATCACAGTGACTGAAATGGGTGCACAGAACAGGACGTGCAGATTCCAGTTCAATAACTCAAAATGTGTTAAAACTAGTGGCAGAAAGCTAGTATATGAAGATGGAAGTTAGAAATTGCAGCCTTCATAGTTCTGCGAGTACAGGTTTGCTTTAAAGTAGAAGGAAAAGCTTAATAGTAGGCCATTGCTCCCCATTGCCCCGCATACATTTCAACATCAATCACAATGTAAATATATGTGGTTACCGTATATACTCGAGTATAAGCCGACCCGAATATAAGCCGAGGTACCTAATTTTACCACAAAAAACTGGGAAAAAATATTGACTTGAGTATAAGCCAAGGGTGGGAAAGGAGGCAGCTACTGGTAAATGTACAAAATGAAGGTAGATACCAATAAAATTACATGAATATTTATTTCAAAGAAAAACAACAACCTAGCTACCCCACTCCCCACCCCCCCCCCCCGCCCCAATGAGATGCCACCTGAGGCGACCACCTCAGGCTGTCTCATTATAGGGTCAGCCCTGCTTCCCATGGTAGCAGATGGAACTTATACTATTCACAAAAGGGTGAAGAGTTTGGAGAAGGCAGGAGAAGTGAACAATATAGGACAACATAGCTGAACTGGAAAGTGATCTGAATTGGAGAATTTTTCCAAATCGGCTATTTTGGCCTAGAATGTTCACTTCTCCTGCCTTCTCCAAGCTCTTCACCCTTTTGTGAATAGACCTGATAGTCTTTAGTCAACAGGACGGTGCAGGGAGAAGCACCCACGATTCAGGTAACTGGGGGCCTGCACTTGAGGTTTGGGGGGGGTTGAGGAATGCGACCACCATACCTGAAATATGGAACATGGTCCCACAGGCGGACTATTCCTTTAAGTTAACGCATCAAAAATGTACTTTTTTGCAACTGCGAGCAATCCATTTAAAGGTGTAACAAGGAAAATACAAACCGTGGTGTTGAAGGGTTTCTTTTGTCTCATTTGTACAAATAATGTTATGACATAGAGGAAGTAGAAATGCAACTGCACAAAGAACTACTGAATGGCGGGACAATGGACAGCGAGTTCCTCCAGCCTTCCAGTGCACCTTGTGACCACAGACTTGGCATTTCATTAACTTCACCTTTTGAGCTTCATCAAGATAAATGGAAAAACGTAAAAGGGACTATGTCTGTCACAGCAAACTGCTCAATGAGCTGTATAAAGATCTCTGATCGACACAAAATCTGGAATATTGTCTCAAGTTGGCCAAAGATGGACAGAAAGCTCTCAAAGAAAAGACAGGGGGCTCTCCACTCTACTTTTTGGAAAATCCAAATTACTACAGTTGTCACCACAACAGGACGTTAAGGGGGAAATCATCCATTGGGGACGCTGGTGACAACTGCCTAAGAGGGGAATGGCCCTCACTTTGACAATCAATAGCAGCAAAAGGCAGTGCAGCATGCAAGATCAAGCAACGCAGCATGTAATATTGAGCAATAGAGTATGCCATATCAAGCAACACAACATGTATTATAGAGCAAGTCAGTATGCGATTTTGAGCAGGGACGTGCGATCAGGGGAGGCAGGTGGGGCAGAGCCTCACCTAGTATTATGAAGAAAAAAGGTGTCAGCTTCAAGTCTGAAGCTGACAGCTTTTTCTCCATTCAGAGCGGCTTGTTACAGGTTACAGAGCGGGGAAAGCCCCCCCCTCTGTATAACATGTCATGAACAGAGCGCTGCCTGTTAATTGCAGGCAGCGCTGCATCTGGCTTTTGACAGGTAGTTAGGTTACACAGCAGCGGGCTTCCCCACTGCTTGTGTAACCTAACATGGGGAGGCAAGAGCTGTCACAGCCTCTATTCTGTGTTAGAGTCGTGAGCTCTGTGGATAGTTTGGACCAATGGCAAAGCTTGGTTACCAAGCTGGGGGTAGGGCTTTGGTGGGATGGGGCGGAGCTTTGGTGGGTCAGGGGCGGAACTATGGAGGGCTGGGGGATGCCTCACCAAGCACAGAAGGCACGGCCCGTCACTGATTTTGAGCTACACAGCATGCAATATGAAGCGACTCATTGTGTAGTATCAAGCAGCCTAGTATGCAAACCTGAGCAAAACAGTATGTGAAACAGAACAATAGAATATGCCAAATCAAGCAACACAGCATGCAAAAACTAAGCAATGCAGAATGTAATATTGAGCAATGGAGCGTGCAATACTGAGCAATGCAACATGCAAGGCAAACCAATAATATATGTAATATAATATAACAAGCAACACAGCATGCAATAAGGAGCAACACATCATGTAAAAACTGAGCAATGGTGCTCATCAGTGGCGTAACAACCGGGGGTGCGGGGGGGTCACTTGCCCCGGGCGCAGGACTGAGAGGGGGCGACGTCACGACCCCCGCACATGCAGTATTGAACAATGCTGCAAGCAATATTGAGTAACACAGCATGCCATAACAAGCAAAACAGCATTGAAAAACTAAGCAATGGAGCATAAAATAATAAGCAATGGAGCATGCAATACTGAGCAATGCAGCATGTGAGACAGACCAATAAAAAATGAACTATCAAGCAACACTGCATGCCATAAGAAACAACGCAACATGCAAAAAAACAAGCAACACAGCATGCAAAATGGAGTAACACAGCATGCAGTTTCAAGCTAGGCAGCATACAGTATTGAGCACAGCAGCATTTAAGATCAAGGAGTACAGAATGCAAGATCAAGAGATGCAGCATGCAGAACTGAGTCGTACACCTGTACAGCTCAGCACTGAGGATGATGTTCTATATACAGATATTATAAACTATTTTACAATAGGCTGAATCCAGGAACTGTCCGGCCTTAAAAATAAAGCTTCCAGTACCCATGAATATTTAATAACCGGCTCTCTTCCTCCTGAACATACAATTATCTCCGTCAGCAGAGAATGACTCAGTTAGTACCAGCACTTGGACTGGTTTACTCATATAGTCAAGCTCTTTAAACCCAATTTGAAGGGCAACTCCACTCTGTACACGAATCTTAGTGCTAAGTGGATGAGGAAGAAGAGAATCACCTGGAAGAGTCTCAAGTCTCTCGATGTCTCTGGTGGTGATAAAAGGCTGCTTTTGGAAGCTGCCAAATGTAACCAACCGGCTACCTGAACGTATTATTTCCCTTTGAACTGGCTGAACGGCTAATGGAATTACCTGACACGTTTACGGAAACATCGATCTGTACACATGGCTTGTCATCCAGCTGGACGGTGGAGATTCCGAGGGCATCTGGGGGAAGGTTCCAAGGGGATGTCAACTTCTTTAACTTTCTCACAGAACAAAATGGATTTTCTGGTTAAAAAAAAAAAAATAGAAGGTAATCAAACATCACTGAGTCATGACAATGTATATATAAATGCCTCCAACGGGAAAATGACTTTAAAAATAACCAAGACCTTACAGGGGCCGGTGTTGGGTGTGTTTTGACCCCTGGTGTCCAACACATGGCCCTCCGTGTCCTGGGCTGAGCCTGTCATGTGCTGGGAACCTTAAGGATTGGACAAAGGGAGTGCCGGGTTTGGGGACACTCTCTGTGTTCCCACATATGGCAGTGAAATGAAGCCAATACTGCAGACAGAGTGATCTCCACCCAACAGTAGAAGTATAGTCCCTGCCTGACGTCATCAGGGAGAGACGCAGGGAGCTACTGACCATTAATGTGTGTGTGCGGGGAGGGGAGTTAATAGGACATAATAGGACCATCAATGCAGGAGGAGGGCTAAGGGGGTTAACAGCATTTCCACTGACCACCAATGCTGGAGATTATTACTGTGGTCATTGACACCACTGCTGGGATTTATTATTATGATCACTGCACTGGTACCAATGCTAGGGGTTATTATTGCAGTCACTGATACCAATGCTGGGGGCTATTATTGCAGTCACTGGCACCAATGCTGGGGGTTATTATTGCAGTCACTGGTACCAATGCTGGGGGTTATTATTGCAGTCACTGGTACCAATGCTGGGGGTTATTATTGCAGTCACTGGTACCAATGCTGGAGGTTATTATTTCAGTCACTGGCACCTATGCTGAGAGTTATTATTGCAGTCACTGACACCAATGCTGGGGGTTATTGATGCGGTCACTGTCAGCAAAGCTGGGGGTTATTATTGCAGTCATTGGCACCAATGCTGGGGGTTATTGATGTGGTCACTGTCAGCAAAGCTGGGGGTTATTATTGCAGTCACTGGCACCAATGCAGGGGATTATTACTGTGGTCACTGACACCAATGCTGGGGTTTATTATTGTGGTCACTGGCGCCAATGCTGGGGTTTATTATTGTGGTCACTGGCACCAATGCAGGGGATTATTATTGTGGTCACTGGCGCCAATGCTGGGGCTATTATTGCCCCCACTGACACCAATGCTGGGGTTACTATTGCGGCCAATGACACCAATGCTGGGGTTACTATCGCGGCCAATGGCACTAATGCTGGGGAGACTTTTGGGGCCAGTGGCACCAATGCTGGGATGACTATTGTGACCAGTGGCACCAATGCTGGGGTGACTATTGTGACCAGTGGCGCCAATGCTGGGAGTTACCATCACCCACATTACTTACACTTTCTCTTCAGTGTGCATTGCAGTAAAATAATACAGCAGGATGGAAATTATTTGGCACTGAGGTGCGTTACAACCAATAATTGGGCTGCCTACCCTGATGAAATGCACATTGAACCATGAAAACGAGTTGGTATGGTGGTCGGGGGCGGCACATGATCCCCTCTATAACTTTCAGGCAGACCTGCACTGGTTGGGAACATATAAACATCCCGGTCTGATTTCACAAAGTGGTGTTTACACAGCTAACAGGAGACGTCACCATCCACTGCCATCACCGCACTGACAACTTTTACACATACAAGGTATTAAATAAAACACATTTCAGATAAACAGTGCAGATTGTCACCCTCATGACAGACACCATAATTGCAGAGGAAGTACCGGGGATTGAACCAGCATTGTGATAGAAATAACAAATGACACAACAAGATGAGGCATTCGGGGACACCGGAAGTCAAAGGTCAGAGCAGATCCACCATGTGTAAAACTGGAGAAGAAAGAGTTCTTGTTGCTCCTAGCAACTGTCTCCTATCTATGCATCCACTGGAGTATGTAAGGAGGGTTATGACTGGTTGCTATGGAAACAGGAAGTCATCTTTACCCAGAGGATGTTTTATGCACTGAATTTAAGAAAGTTACCATCTTCTAGGTATGTGGTTGGATGAAGACCCATGCATGCACACGGTAAAGTTCTGGATGCAGACTGCTTGCGTCCAGGGATATATGTCCAAGCACATGTGTATAGTACTGGCCTATACCTGCCTACAGCCACTGACGTATATGGGAGGCTGTACCCAGGGCCGAAATTCTAACAGTGATTCTGATTCTCCAAACCCAATGAAAACCAAACTCCAGAGCTTTAACCTTTTACAGCAAGTCAGTAGAGACAGTTCATACAGTATACTGTGTGTGTATGTATGGAGAGAGAGATTTATATATATATATACATATATATATATATATCTCCATACATAATACCTTCACATATAGTTTATATTATATTTATCAATCATTGGGATACTTTGGATAAACGTTCTTGCTACTTCTGAACCAGTGTTGGGCTAATTATAGAGATTTCTGACCAATACAATTGGGAATTGCAAAAATGTTTTGGTACACGCAATGGTCAACTCATATGCAAGCAAAAGACAGACAATTCATGACTTCTACATAAAAGAACAAAAATGAACACTTACTTAGTTTGTAATTCTGTATAAATGAACAGTTAATCCT
>NW_017306324.1:2294695-2303760 GCF_000935625.1 Nanorana parkeri
AAAAAAGAAGAAAAAAAAAAAAAAAACAGTTAGATCAACAGAACAAAAAACATGTAAAATTCACATAAATGATACTCTGTATCCTGAGGTTTAATACGTGAAATACATTCTGCATTCTGCATTGTCAGACTCTGACTTTAGGATACATTTCTATTAAAGTGTATCTGAACCCAGGAAGAAAAATTGCATATATTGCATCTTACCGCTCCTTAGATGTGGCAGATGCATTAGTTTCAGGCTTATTGTGACGCACATTATAACGTCTAACGGTAATGCACAACAACATACTATACTGTATATCTGTGTTTGCCGTGCGCAGCCGCTCAATGTTATTTCCCCCCCCCAACACATATACAGTGCCTTGTGGCACTCTTCAATGCATGTTCATTGCACTTTGTGTTAATAAATTTAGCAGGATCAATTTTTTTTTGTGCATTGAAATGCATTGACATTCAAAATAAGTGTGCTGCCTAATGCAATTTTGTAACGTACCCAAAGGTGCACATTGGAGCACACTGCGTTGTGATGTGAATGGGCACTAAAGCAAAGCAGTAATAAAGCATTGAAAACAAAAACCAGCGGCGATGATGTGAAAATCACCTAATCAGTAGAAATCAATTGGGTTGTACTATATTGTAATCAGATCAGGAATGATAAACATACATGTTATTCAAAAAATGATCCCTTGGCCAGATCATGTATGCATTAGACATGTAAGCTGCTGAAAAATTTGATTCGGTTCGTATATTTCGCTATTACGGGATTACGATCCAAAATTAAATTCGGTTCGGGCTTCGGATTCAGGATGAAATTCTAATTTTCGTTTATTTCGGATGAGTTTACGAATATTCGTTGCGAATATCACAGAAAACCATATACAGATATTAATAAAAAAGCTGAATCTCCTAGACCCGAATGGCATTCGGATTTCGAATTTTGGAACAGCATTCGGGAGCTCCAGAAAACAATACGGGTCTGGGGGGCCTCAGGTTTAGCAATATATGTATGTGGCTCCCAGTCACGATTGGTATTCGGGATCCAAATTTCCAAATTGTATTCGGGAGCTCCCGAATCCTATTTGAGTCTGGGAACCATATACATATATTACTAAAGCTGAGGCTCCCAGACCCGAATGGCATTCAGGAGCTCCCGAATGCAATTCGGAAATTCGAATCTTGAATGCCATTCAGGTCTAGAAGCCTCAGCTTTAGTATTATATGTATATACTGTATATGGCTCTTATGTTGCCGTAACGAAAATGAGTGTTCAGACCCATTCGGATGCATTAAACTGAAAAACACATCTGATTGGCCAGGAAAGTCACATGTCCGATTCAGTTTCGTTTTTGAACGAAATTCGGACGGAATCCAAAATTCTGAAACGGAAATTCAGATGCAGACACATTCGGATGCATTGGGATTCAGAACAAAAAGAACCACACAAGTCTAGTGTGCATGACCGGACAACACAGATTGATGGACAGTAAGAAAGGTGTTACTGGGTGAGGACATTTGAGTTAACCATAGAGAAGAAGAATGGCCTCCACAACAAATGTCCCCAGAGGGTCTCAGTGACAACAAGGACACTTTGCCTTTCTTCTTGTTTTCTATAGAAGAGGCTCATTGTCTGTCTTTTTCACTTTTCAGGCATAGCCACATTTTTCAGCTCCACGCTGCGGCCATTTTCCAGGGCGTTGTTTCTGCAACTGTTTACAAAATTCCTTTCTGGTCATTAATTCTGTGCTGTGGCTGTAAAATCAATGATTGCTTTCCATTTATCACTTGTTATAAAAACATGAAGATTAGTCATTTTATCATTATTCTGATGTATTGTGTCCCTGTTCTTTCTTTATCTCCTTGTGTCATTTTACTGGACCTGACAGTTTACTCAGCAAGCATGCGCACATAAAACATACAGTACATCCGATGACAGGTCCAGGTCATCAGGTCCAGGACGTTGCAGAGGAGATTAACTCGATCTAGAAATCAATGAATACATTTTAATCTGCCGGGCAATGCCGTGTGACATTAAATATAAAATATTCTGGGCGTACCGAGGACAATATAATTGCATTGTGGAAGGTATCATTAAATATTTTTGTCTGTAGGTGAAATACCTTGGAATAGAATTATGTCATAATCCGGCCGGGGTGACTCCTTTGTTTTTTTTTATCCGAGATTACATTTGTGTTGGGTTGACATGACAAGTAGTCACATTTATAGGTTTTGCTTATTCTCGCTCGGTTTTTAGTTATTCATTGACAAGACAGTGCAAAGGGTAACCTGCGACCTGTACGGGTTGGCGGTCCCAGTGTTCTCATCACTGTTGTTTTTGTGGCTTTGTCATTGCATTGGCATTTAAAGAGAACCAGTCTGAGCTTTAGATCCACTGTCACCTTGCCCATGCTGACTGTGGAGGAAGAGATGAGTTGTAGGTAGTTGTAGGGAGTTCAGTGAGTAAAGGGGGTTCAGAGGCTACTCTCATGAATGCATGTTACCAGAAATAATGACACATGTCAACGCACATGTGTCAGCATTGTGGACCCACCGTTACTAATTTAAACCAGCCAGGGGTTCTGACTCTTCCCCAGTGTATACATAACAAAGCATGTGTTCCATTTTAAGTAATTTAAAGTGACACTAAACTCAGGAATCTTAAACATGCATTCAAGTACCTTAACTATTAACAAAAATGTATCTTACTTGTGTATCACTCGGCTGTAGATCCTCAAATCATCTCTGAATTGGTGCTGACACTGTTCTTCCTTCTGGAAGGTGGCTACTCTTGTTCCCCATGGTCCATGTGTTAGTTGTAAAGTAGTCACCGCTCCAAGCTCGCTCCTGTGATGGACTACAATCCCAATACAAATTAGTAAACTAAACGTGAGATTGTAGTCCATCACGGGAGCGACCTTGGAGCGGTGACTACTTTACAACACACACAGGGACCTCGGGGAACAAAAGTAGCCCCCCTCCAGAAGGAAGGACAGTGTCGGCACCAATTCGGAGATGATTTGAGGATCTACAGCCGAGTGATAAACAAATAAGATACATTTTTGTTAATAGTGAAGGTAATTGAATGTATTTTTAGGATTTAACTCCTGAGTTTAGTGTAATTTTAAGTTAAAACTTTGGCTCAAGCAACCCATCTTATTTTTCCTAATGAGCCTGCCAACAGTGTTGCTGCAATAACAAGGCAATATTGGCACAGATGGCATGATGTATAGGGGTGAGCTAAATTCAAAGTTTTAATTTCCTCCAAATTTTGTAAAGCAATCTGCAGATTTTTATAACATTTTGCTGTTTTACCGAAATGCATTTCAGTCGATCGGGAAGGTAAAATTAAAGTGGTAAGGGTGCAGTAGGCTTTTAGGTGTCCAAGAAGTACAAGAAGAAGACAAGAAGGGTAGAATGTCTTAAGCCGCTAGATGAGTGAAAGTGAGATTTGACTTTGATTAACTTAATCTTGCTGCAAAATCAAGCACCCCGCTCTTCCCTTATAATGGGATAAACCTAGCACTGCATTAGGCCACATAATCCTGATTTCGCTATAATCACTTTGGAGGTCAAAGAGAAAAAAACTGCAGGTTCTGTGCCAATTCTTCCGGCCAGGCTTTGGACACGGCATCACTCCTGGCACCAAGTGGCACAACTGCATGTTTGTCTCGGCTACCCAGCTAATTGGCAGGTTCCCGAATGCGGAACCGGGATGAGATCCTATATTTGTTTTGGAAGAGGTCACCTCTCTGAGCCTCAATTATTTTTTGTTAGCTTTTTCAAATGACGTACAGCTAAATTGTAAAATAAACTTCTGATGTCAAAGGACATTTAAATGTTGGCAGGAAAGTGACTTCAGGTTATAAGTTCACGTTAACAATTGTCCTGCAGACTAGAGGATTAGAATTTTGTCAAATGTGCGATGCATAATAAACCTTCAAGCTGTGTATCTAAAGACAGGGGTCCTGGATTGTCCCATTCAACGTTAACTACCAAAGAATATTTTATTCTGTATTTTGTAGGACAACGGTCTTCGAACTGTGGCCCACGGCTCAGATACAGCTCTTTGCTTCCCTTTATCTGACCCATGAGGCACTATTTCATGGACACCAATGGTGGGGCATTATTTCTCCCACTGACATCATCAATGGACTACTGTTCCGTACACTGGCACCAATGATGGGGCACTATTCCCCCACTGACATTCATTTCATGCAGGGAAGTTATAGGACACAAGTCACTGACAAGTGTGCCAAGTACTGACATGCTGCGAGTGTGAGGACCCCCTGCGATTGATGCAGGTAAGTTGAGAATTGTGACACCTTCTGAGGGTCTACAATCAAGACCGCCCAGCTAAAAGAGGTACAATTAGGAGTAGACCAATCTGTGAGCTGTATGTTAGCACAAGACTTCACCTTCTTTAGAAAATAAAGTGCACCTGTCATTCACACATACAGCATGACATGTGAAGTATCAAAGTGAGGTCACCAGTTCCAAGTGAACTGATTGGTTGTCTCTCCACTGTTTCCAGTGGCAGGCTTGAGTTCCCTTTCACTGCGGATGCAATCTTTTGGTTTTGTTGAGAAATACAAAGAGGTTTACTTATCCATGTTTGTGTAAGCAAGTTATACACTTTGCCTATAGGATACAGGGGAACTTCCCGTAATTGTTCTGAGTATTCTGTACAGCAGGAAATGTAATGCACCTAATACATATTTCTGCTTGTTTTCATTTGTCTAAGCACAGAAGGAACATTGATCAACGAAGCCGAACACAGGACGGCCATGATAGTGTCAGCCAGCTAACCTGCATAGGCCAAATCCACCCACATGGGAGCACATGGTCCAGGCAACCCAACACATAGAACTTGCAAAGTGTATCATAATCACAACATCCCCAATGGACCATTGAAAATACAACTTCTGTTTATTTATTCCATTAGAAGCACATCATGAAGGCTTCAAAACTATGCGTTTTACCTGGAACCGGTTCCAAAGAGGTCCCCACCGCACTATGCGATTTAACCCGAACCAGTTCCAAAGAGCTCCCCACCGCTTTATGTGATTTAACCCAAACCGGTTCCAACGAGCTCCCCACCGCACTATGCGATTTAACCCGAACCGGTTTCAAAGAGCTTCCCACCGAACTATGCGATTTTACCCAAACTGGTTCCAAAGAGCTCCCCACCGCACTATGCGATTTAACCAGAACAGGTTCCAAAGAGCTCCCCAACGCACTATGCGATTTAATCAGAACCGGTTCCTAAGAGCTCCCCAACGCACTATGCGATTTAACCAGACCGTTTCCTAAGAGCTCCCCACCGAACTATGCGATTTAACCAGAACCGGTTCCAAAGAGCTCCCCAACGCACTATGCGATTTATAGCAACATGTCAGGGTACCATGCACAGGCGTCCTCACACCTCATGCAGGTACCCACGCAGGATGACCAAATTAATATGCCCACACAGGATAGGGTTCTATGCACACAGTTTATTTGCTACACAACAACAAAACTACAAACCCCCTCAACTCCCCACAGGTTTAGCAGTGACGTAATAAACCCACCGTTGGGACCAACACACACCTACAGCCAGGGGGAAGCAACAAGGAGGGGTAACAGGCCTGCAGATATATGGCAGGCCTCAGGATAAAAGAAGAGTGGTCAGGTACAAGCCGGGTCGTTAACAGGAGGGCAGCAGCACGGTACAGGAACAGGATCCAAGAGAGTGGTCGGTAACAAGCCGGGTCGGTGACAGGTCTGCAGATAGGAAGCAGGGTTTCAGGTTTATGGGAATCAGTCAAGTGCAGGCAACGCAAATACTGAGCCCGCTTCCTGACTGCAGGTAGGGCCTAAATACCCTCCCAGGAAGCACCAGGTGATGGAATGATCAGTCACAGCTGGGGCACACCCGCAGGTGAGTACTGGAGCTGCAGGTTCCTTACAGTCCCTGGCTGCTGGAGACACCCGCAGGCGAGCACAGGAACTGCAGGACCTGGCTCCAGCGCCACCTGGGGGTGCTCTGGATCCTGACACATTAGCGATAAACTGTTTAAAATTAACTCGATTACAAAAACTAGAGGCCACCACCTAAAATTGGTGTAAAAAAAATTCCAGCACAAGGGGCGCAGGGGGTTCTTCACAGTAAGATCAGTTAGAGTCTGGAACTCACTGCCACAGGCGGTGATTTTAGCACAGAATGTGGAATTGTTCAAGAAACTTTTGGACGATTTCTTAAGCCCTCATTCACACCTAGGAGTATTGTAATATGCGCGTCTGTCGCGCGACCGTCACGCGTTTTTTTTACCGCGATTCGCTGTAAAAAGGTCGCGCGACCGTCGCGCGATTCCGAAGGCTACTTGGCTGTATCCCAATGGAAAACGCCCTACAAAACGGCCCAAAGTAGTACCGGGACCTTTTCAGGCGTGGGCTGTTTTGTAGGGCGTTAGGGACGGGCGGAAATACGGCAAGGTGGGAACGAGGGCATGGATTACAATGCAATTTATATTTTTGACCGTTTTATAGAGCATTCGTCGAGCGTAGAACGCCCTACAAAACGGTCAGGTGTGAACGAGGGCTAAGGGACCATAATATACAGGGGTACAGGTACTCCTAGAATGAGATCCTAATAGGTTGGACTTGATGGACTAATGTCTTTATTCAACCTCAAATACTATGTAACTATGTAACTATGTAACCCGAACCGGTTCCAAAGAGCTCCCCAACGCACTATGCGATTTAACCAGAACCGGTTCCAAAGAGCTCTCCACCGCACTATTCCATTTAACCAGAACCGGTTCCAAAGAGCTCTCCACCGCACTATTCCATTTAACCAGAACCGGTTCCAAAGAGCTCTCCACCGCACTATTCCATTTAACCAGAACCGGTTCCAAAGAGCTCTCCACCGCACTATGCCATTTAACCAGAACCAGGTCTTGATCACAAGCTTGTGATAGGTGAAGTCATGAAATTGAATTAGCACATTGATAAACACACCTTCTTAAAGTACAGGATTGTTCCCAGAATCTCGGTGTGCTTCATACAATGAAATCATCTATGCACAAGTAGCTAAAATACAAGTTGTAATAATATACCATATCACATATAAAATCCTATATATGCATTTATCAATTGAGCAAAACCGAAGCAACCCATTGCTCTGTCTCAGGATGTAGTCTCTGACCATCTACAGCCAATGGTGGGAAGCACCAATAATAGAAAGAGATGGCAAGAAGTGGAATAGTAACCTGATACCGTAGAAGCTAAAGATGTCTCATGGTGGCCTTTTCATCATCAAGCTAGTCTCACAGGTTCCTCACTGCTCAACAAAAACTGGGCTATACCAATCAGCCTTTGTCATGTGCTGGTCAGCACTGCAGATCAGGTGCTGTGCACACCTGCCTTCATTAGGAAGCTTAAAGTGACATTAAACCCTCAGATTTTTTAACATAAACTAATACTGTAATGTGTGCCTTACTGTAATCCATGGTAGTTTCCCTACTCTTTGCTGCTCTTCCTTTTAAATCCTTATCTCTTCTCATGCTGGGGGAGAACTTCCTTTGCAGCTGAGTGCCTCTTCCTGTAGTGCTGGCTCAGGTTGTGAACCTTCACACAGACACCATGTATCCATTTCAGAGAAGGCAGTCTGCTGCAAAACAGAAGTTCTGCCCAGCATGAGAAGAGATAGAGATTTAAAAGGAAGAGCAGCAAAGAGAAGGGAAACAACCATGGATTACAGTAAGGCGCACATTACAGTATTGGTTTATTTTAAAAAAATCTGAGGGTTTAATGTCACTTTAAGTAGACTGCTGGACATTCAGCTTTTCCTTAATCAACAGGTTAGTCTGTTTGGATTAAAGTTTGTCTGACTCTTGACTCCTCTTCACTGTTTATGACTGTCTGTGCTCATCATGATCATCGGTCTGTTGGCTCTGCTATTGTCAGTCAATGCTGAGAGCACAACAGAGCTAATGTAAGTCCAGTAAATCTTCATTGCACATGACAAGAGTTCAGAACAGAAAGCCAACGCATTTCTGGGGCTCAATACTCCCCCCTTCATGGGGGGCTAAGAAACGAGATCATGTAGAATAATATGAGAAAGTACATCTGCAAAGGTGTTTTTTGGGAAATTCTGATTTACAATATAAATACAATATTATATAAAGAGTAATTGTGTGTATATAATAAATAACTTAGATGCAACAGGTGCTGTGCACACCTGCCTTCATTAGGAAGCTTAAAGTGACATTAAACCCTCAGATTTTTTAACATAAACTAATACTGTAATGTGTGCCTTACTGTAATCCATGGTAGTTTCCCTACTCTTTGCTGCTCTTCCTTTTAAATCCTTATCTCTTCTCATGCTGGGGGAGAACTTCCTTTGCAGCTGAGTGCCTCTTCCTGTAGTGCTGGCTCAGGTTGTGAACCTTCACACAGACACCATGTATCCATTTCAGAGAAGGCAGTCTGCTGCAAAACAGAAGTTCTGCCCAGCATGAGAAGAGATAAGGATTTAAAAGGAAGAGCAGCAAAGAGAAGGGAAACTACCATGGATTACAGTAAGGTGCACATTACAGTATTGGTTTATTTTAAAAAAATCTGAGGGTTTAATGTCACTTTAAGTAGACTGCTGGACATTCAGCTTTTCCTTAATCAACAGGTTAGTCTGTTTGGATTAAAGTTTGTCTGACTCTTGACTCCTCTTCACTGTTTATGACTGTCTGTGCTCATCATGATCATCGGTCTGTTGGCTCTGCTATTGTCAGTCAATGCTGAGAGCACAACAGAGCTAATGTAAGTCCAGTAAATCTTCATTGCACATGACAAGAGTTCAGAACAGAAAGCCAACGCATTTCTGGGGCTCAATACTCCCCCCTTCATGGGGGGCTAAGAAACGAGATCATGTAGAATAATATGAGAAAGTACATCTGCAAAGGTGTTTTTTGGGAAATTCTGATTTACAATATAAATACAATATTATATAAAGAGTAATTGTGTGTATATAATAAATAACTTAGATGCAACATTATAATAATAATAATTTAAAAAATTATAATAATGCTAACAATA
>NW_017306324.1:2303773-2326374 GCF_000935625.1 Nanorana parkeri
TAAAATAATAATTAAAATAATAATACTAACAATAATAACAAATAATATTATTAATAATAATAACAACTGTACAAATAATATATTATAACTTCAATAATATTACAACTATAATAATATTCTATTCATAAAAAATAGGAAAATCAAGTGACAATCTATGTTAAGATAACATTTTACTACTTCATGAGTTTATGACTCGTTTTTTATAGTTTATGGCTCTTTATTACAGTTTATGACCTTTCGTGATTTCACTACTCTACTTTGCAAACAGAATGAACTCTAGGCGGAAATAAAATGTGTTCTTTTGTTTTGCAATAGGTTTAAATACCTGAATTTGGTAGCAGCCTGTTTCAGTCAACTCTAAAAGCAAAGCTCAGACTGGGAAAGGGAGAAAAGCAGCACAGGATGTCAATCAGGTGTGCTCCAGTGCAAAGAACATGCTGAATGGAGGAGAGAGCAGATGAGCTCATCAGTGTCCTGCTTCTCCTTTCATTGTCCAGGCACAGGGTGGGGTTGCGAAGGAGACCTTGTAAGTGGAAGTGAAACTGAAGCATAGAAAGATCAGCCAAACAGGGCTGTTCTGTGTGCCAGGGCTGTGTAAATCTCAGGACTGGGTGGACAGAAATACAAATCCTTTGACAAGTAACACAGTTCCCGTATATATTTATTTCATTCGTTTATTTACATTAAATTCAGTTTTAAGCTGCCTATACACCTTACGAATATCGGGCGATTTTCGTATGCGCACGCGTTTTCGGCCGTTATTTGTGAGGTTGATGGGCAGTGTACAACCGCAAATACTGTACAATCGTACGACTTTTGACTATCCAGCAGGTTAGAAAACTTCCGTCGATCGTTCGTTTTTCGCAAGGTTGGTGGCGTTTCCGTACGTCAAAATTCGAACGATCTACACTGCACATGCGCAGACAAAAATATGTGCGGTCGTTTACCACAATTCATCCAGGTGCTTTCTTCTAATTACCGCTAATCCAACCTTGCGATAATCGGGGCAGGATGGGGTCGCCATACGAAAATCATACAACGGTTCGATCATCGGATGAAAAGTGTCATCTGATGATCGAAAGGTGTATGGGCAGCTTCAGAACGCCGGATAACCCCGCACCTTGTTTGGTCTTTGTGAGATCCAATAGCGTCTTAGTTAAAGGAGAACTATGGGGTTAGCTCAGTATATCACGAGCTGCAGATCGCGGTATACTGAGACGCCACAGACGCCATACTGAAGCGGATCCCGACAATTATGTCTGCATCCGCCCAGCTGCGTGAGTGACAGCTGGCTCTGCCTATCTAGAGGCAGAGCCAGCTGTACCCACCCCCTGCCCCGTCCGATCCGCCAGTCAGCGCTGGCAGATCGGAGCAGGGAGGGGGGAATCCAGTCACTCCCCTGTCACGGCAGAGAGGCGTGACACGATCGAGGGGGGAGCGAACGCCGGTATGTGTTCGCTCACCTCCCGATCTACTGAGCCAACCTGTGACAGTCTCATTGTGAGTGAAAAGCGCTCCCCTCATAGTTCTCCTTTAAGAACTCATTTATTTCCTATAAGGTGCTCCATAAAAAAGAACTTGTGAGCCAACATAGCCGAGAGCAAAGACTATTCACCTTATTACCAAGTCAAATGTTCTTCCGGTAATGTTGTGTAACCTCATGGATGACGTCAATAAAACAATCTTCTGCCGCCAGTACTATACATATAATAATAAACCCGACCCAACCCATGCTGTTTATGTTATCAATATAAGCCGAGGAGCTCAATTTCCTGGTACTTTGATCTTTAAAGCCCAACTCCAGCCACAATGCATCAATTTGTTTTGACAAGAGGGGGAAGGTGCGGGGCCTCTGTTGGGTTTTTATTGCCGGTGACAACGGATTTCCCCTCACTTCCTGTCCAGACAAAAGCAAACTTAGCAGGGAACGGCTAGAACTTCGTTGCTGTATGTGCGTTCCTGTCTCGGTGACGGTACGGGTGTCACAGAGACAGAAAGTAAGGGACAATCTCCCCAAATGGTTGAAGTTAGGCTTTAAAAATACAGACATAGCATGGCCATACTTAGTGGCAATGACTATATGGGCCCCCTGTATAAATACCATGGAGCCACCCTGGATATTATGGAAATGGTGCAGTTATGCTCACTAGGGTGACATGGCTACATGCCGAGCTTAAAGGATCAGTGCACTTTTAAACAAAGTGCACTTATCCTTTTTGCCCTCCACCCCTAACCTAAACAATCCCACCCTCCCATTCTGCACATCTTAACTTACCAAGATCCAATGTGCATGGTTCAGCTTTCGTTTACATTAGGGGGGGGATGTAGCAGCCCCTATCTTGATTTTGGTTGCCCCTGTCTGCCTGACATCTTGTGTCCGGGTTTCTGCTGCCATGAAACCCGAACACAGCATTCAAAACCCGGACTGTCCGGGTGAATGGTGGACAGGTGGCAACCCTAGACGAGCACAGAACCACTATTGTTTCCATCCGGTGCTGCAATGCTCCCCCTGCTGGCTGCAGCTGCACATTACAGCCCCATAGACTTCAATGGGGTCAACCAGGAGAAGGAGACTTTTGGATCTTAATAAGTACAGATCTGTAGAGAGTGAAGGTGAGATGGTTTAGGTCAGGGGAAGGGGGCAAAAAAAGAATCAGTGCGCCTTGCCTAAAGTGCTCTCATTCTTTACGATATCCATTTTTTTAGAACCTTCATTTGATTTCTTAATGGTTAGAGGGGTTTATACCAGTGGTTCTCAACCTGTATAACCTCAGGACCCACATTTGTCCTTGGTCATTAAGTCGTGGCCCAAGTCGCACCACACTGGAATGCACAGCATTGCAGTACTGCATGTTTCAGTAGAAGCAATCAAACTGTGGACGGGAGGTGTGTTTGGCATGCCATTCACATGAATGGCAACGCAATGCACCTACCACACCGGAAAGAACAGTAGGTGTGATTCAGTGGTAGTTTGTGATTAAAACACTGACAGACACACACAACCACAGACACAATCTCACAGACATTCACACTCCCCAAAAAATGTTTGGAGTTCAGTGTGGGCTGCTGTGCTGTGACAGAGCTCCATTCATAGCTGCATTGCTTGCACAGCTTCCTTGCACTCCTTGTAGAGGTGCCAGGAGCCAGAATGTGACGTCACTTCGGTCACGCAAGGGAGCTGTAAGGATGGAGCTCCCTCGCGGCCATACCCCCAGCCTACCCCACCTCAAGCTGAAACTTGCCGCCAGGCAGCATATTTTGAACTGAAAGTGCTGCACTGTGGGAGAGGCTGAGGAGCCTTCTACCTACTGCACTGGAAGGCATCCAGGGACCCACTGAACACGGGGTCGCGACCCACTTTTGGGTAACGACCCACCAGTTGAGAACCATGGGTCTATACAATGTAACCCCAATAACGACCTTCTGTTTTTTGCCCCCACTTTGGTCTGTCATCTATACCATTGAAAGCATTTTATTATATCTGTTTTATAAGTGGGAAAACCTACCTGTTGGAAATTCAAAGCTGTCCTGTATCCCGTGCACTCTTCATGTGTTGTCTCAAGGAGTCTATTTAGCCCTCCTAGTTCTTATTCTACCTAGGACTACAACTCAATTAGTGACTATGCTCCCCCTTCTACAGTTGTGTTTATACGCGTCTTTGCACATTTGTCGCATTGCCGCCCATAGGGCAGGCCATTCATCTACAGGGGTTGCCCTATGTGTGACAAATGCGGTGAAGCACAAAGCACATGCACCTTTTTGGACTTCACGCCTTTATATGTATTCATTGAACATCTTGCTTGGTGCCTCTGGGGTGCCATTAACAAAGAATGGCATCATGAATCTGACAGGCATTTTTTTGCTCGTTTTAGTGAACACGCACAAAATGGAATCATTTACATGCTACAGTAGTGTGAATGCATTGTAGCGATGAAGATAATGGAAGTGGTTGAGTAGTTTAGCAAAAGAACCTGGACAGGGCTGACACCAGAAATGCTGAGTGCATTTCTGGAAGATCATCAGGTATCTTTCTGTACTTGAAAGGTCTTTACAAGGATAAAACATGGGCCAGCATGCATGTATTGTATGTTCCTTGCCTTGACATACACTCCAAAATGTCTCAATAAACTAGACCATACCTCAGCTAGAGCTCCTCAGGTGGAAATAATCATGCACGCCATAAATGTTCCATGTTCCATTCCATCAGCCTGCTCACTGAGCAATGGATCAGCATCATCATACTGCCGATCCATTGTCTGATGAACAGGTGAGTGACACAGGAAACTGCAACACTGACCCAGGAACACACTGGTGTCACCTAGCCGGCTGTGCAGGGTGTGACTCACTGGCCGAGCGGAATTAATAATCCTTCGGCAGGTGAACCAGTTACCTCTGGGATGATTATGTGGCCACAAATAGCATTCATTAGCTACACCCTTGTTGATGTTTATGGAATCTCCATAGATATCTTTGATGAATGTGACAGGAAACAGGGATAAACGCACAATTCAGGGAAAAGTCTTTTGCATTTTCCTCCCACGGGGGAAGCGGAGAGTTATTACAGACAAAACCAGCAGGTTCCAGCAAGTCACGGCACTTAATTGCTGCAAATAGAGCCGTGTGTAATTAAAGGATTCCACCTGTCTTCATTAATACGCTGTACTCTTCAGGGTCTAGGAGACAACTAGGACATTTCCCGCGCCGACCCAACCCAACCACCGGGGACCATCCCACTCCTATGGCAGTACCAGGCTCCCACCGGATGAGCGCTCGCTGGATTATGATGGGTCAGATCATTGGAAATCCTGTTCCGGTCGCTACTGTTTCCCATGAGATAAGCAGCACCACCAACACTACCACCACCAACATGGGTGTCAGAGCAGGAAGCAAGGAAAAATATCCCCACTTCCTGCCTGTTTGATAAGTGTCAGAGCAGGAAGCAAGGAAACAATCTCCCCACTTCCTGTCTATTTAATACTGTAGATGATGGACAGGACATGAGGGAAATTCTCCCAATTTCCTGTCTATTTGTTGGGTGATGGACACAACAGGATGTGAAGGGACATCTCATTTCTTGTCTATTTGATGGGTGATGGACAAGATGTGAGGGGAAATCTCCCCACTTCCTGTCTATTTAATGATTGATGGACAGGACATGAGTGGAAATCTCCCAACTTCCTCTACATTTGACGGGTGATGGACAGGGCAGGACATGAGGGAATATCTCTTTACTTCCTGTCTATGTGTTAGGTGATGGACAGGACATGAGGGAATATCTCTTTACTTCCTGTCTATTTGTTGGGTGATGGACAGGACAGGACATGAGGGATTATCTCTTCACTTCCTGTCTATTTGTTGGGTGATGGACAGAACAGGATGTGAAGGGAAATCTCATCTGCTGCCTATTTGATGGGTGATGGACAAGATGTAAGTGTAAATCTCCCCACTTCCTGTCTATCTGATGGGTGATGGATAGAACATGAGCAGAGATCTTCCCATTTCCTGTCCATTTGATGGGTGATGGGCAGGGTATATGAGAAAATCTCCCAGCTCCCTATTTGATAGATGATGGACAGGATGTGAGTGAAAATCTCCCAAATTCCTGTCCATTTAATGGGTGATGGACAGGACAGGACATGAGGGAAAAATATCCCCACTTCCTGTCTAATTGATAGATGATGGACAGGACATGGGAAATCTCTCACATAGGGTCCCAAAGACTGGGAACACACAGGTGTCCTTCTTTCACCTGCCAGAGGGCTCTCAGGTATTGTCAATGAGTTGCCATTGTGCCCCATATTTGCGCATAGATCCGCCTCATCTGCTGCAAATTGCGCAATCCATTCAATTCGTGAATCATATGATTCCATGCAGGTTGGATGAATCTGCATTTATTCGGGAACATTAATCACTGATTGGCGAATCGCTGAAAGCGACTTCTGAGCTCCCCGATTGTGCTGATTTCCAAGTACCAGAAGCCGGAACTCTTCTTCGTCAGCCCCGATATCTTATCTGATCAAAATCTTCCGAGCCGCACACATGAAATCTGGGGCACAAACATTTCTCACCACAGTGTCACGACTCAGCTGTGCAATTCTAAGAAGTGGCTCGGTGAGTCTGCTCGGAACCCCTCCCAGACAAAGCCATCAGACGCGTCTCTGGGTTCACATTCACTTTAATACAGTAACAGAGGAAAGGAAAAGCAATCCGCTAAAGTGTAGACGCTGCATCCAAAATGACTTTTTGTAAAGGCAACATTGTTGTCAGCACTGGAGAGCAGACCTTTTGTCAGGTTTGTATTGCTGCCTTTGTCCGTGTGTTCTATGGAAAGCTCCAACTTGTCGAAATCTCCAACTACCTCACTGCCGGTGATCTGTCGACACTGAGAACTTATTGAGTTCTGCGACCGCCTGACTTCCGGTTTCGTTACGACCAAGAGGTTTGCCCAAGAAACTTGTTCCGCACGAGCGCCAGCCGCGGCATTGCCCTATACACATACACCACAGCAATGAAGTAATAAAATGAACTAGGATCACACTAATCCAGCACGTTATCAATCTCACGTGCCCCACTCAAGCGGCGGCCATATTGAGTGGGGCACGTGAGATTGATAACGTGCTGGATTAGTGTGATCCTAGTTCATTTTATTACTTCATTGCTGTGGTGTATGTGTATAGGGCAATGCCGCGGCTGGCGCTCGTGCGGAACAAGTTTCTTGGGCAAACCTCTTGGTCGTAACGAAACCGGAAGTCAGGCGGTCGCAGAACTCAATAAGTTCTCAGTGTCGACAGATCACCGGGTACTTGCAAGTTGGAGATTTTGGCCAGACGGCGTTAGACTGCAATACACAAAGACTGACGGAACTCTGTACAGCTGCATTTTAACAATATTCAGCAGGTGGCAAACTCGACAAGTATTCTGAAAACGCTATGCAGGCATGCGCACCGCAACTGTGCAGAGCTTGTCTTTCTGAGCACCGGAAGTAAGGTAGTTGGAGATTTCGATGAGTTGCAGCTTTCGATAGAACACTGGTCTCTGTCACACCCACCACCTTCATCCTTGTGATTATTGTCACTGAAACAGAAAGTGCGGGAAAATCCCCAAAATTTTAAGTTGCCACCAGAGCGAGAGGTAAAGAAAAGCCCTCCACTGGGGATCTGTTCTTCTGACAACTCTCTAAGGCAGCGGAGAGCAAACTCCGCCCCCACATCTGTGGTGAAACTACAAATCCCACAATGCATCTGTCTCTGGGAGTCATGCCTTTATATGTGAGAATCGTGCAATGACTCATGGGATTTGTAGTTCCACAACAGCCGGACGGTTGGAGTTTACCCACCCCTGCTCTAAAGCTAAGTTTAAAGGGTGGATCGATTTTTAGAGAGCGGTAGCGCAGTGGACGTCCGGCAATTAGGAGGCGTTACTGCAACGTCCTGAATAGATTGTTTTTATAAAATTAGTGCTTTTAATTGCAACACTGCAAGCAGTTGCAATGCCCATGCGGTTGCGGTGCAGTCGCATTGATTGCAATTGTCTCATTTGGCAAGCGGTGCTGCTTGCCAAACGTGATATGCTGTTTAAAATTGGGCAAAGCAAGGGGTAACATGCACCACCTATACCCCCCCTTCACAGGCTCAGGTGGCGAAAAGTCTCGGGACACCCCTGGATCAAGACATGAGCTTCCCATGACCATGACTTTAGCAACCATGTGGATGGGAATAAAAAAAAAAAAAAAGCTTCTTGCTTATATATGATTGTGTAAGACGACCACAATTTAAGCAATAACGTGACCACAGATGAAGGTCCAGGAAAGCAGTTATCAGAGTGCAAACAATATCTATAAATAGTACTGAATAGACGGTTAGTACCCACAATGACATATCTTCAACAGAATGCAAACGTTGGTATTGGGAAAAGTGTGGTTTGCATTGCAAAGGGAAGCTGTTTCACCATCGCAGTCCCAAGCTGACCTCCGAGCAACCCAAGTCCTGACTGTCCTTATGCAGCAGGCTCTATCTGTAGCATTACCCCTACTTGCCACCCCAGAAACTAAAGTAACTCTTATAGACAATGATGGCATGCTTGGACTTGTAGTTCCTTAGCTGATAAATATGTGTGGGGGTGGGGGGTAC
Organism: Nanorana parkeri; assembly: GCF_000935625.1. Taxonomy (NCBI): domain Eukaryota; kingdom Metazoa; phylum Chordata; class Amphibia; order Anura; family Dicroglossidae; genus Nanorana; species Nanorana parkeri. Next base: position 2,311,903 of record NW_017306324.1, read on the forward strand.
AGTTCTAGTGGATGTTTATATAATATGGGGGGGGCGAAAAAAATGTTCTGCCCCGGGCGCCCATAACTCTGGTTACGCCACTGGGCACAAGTTGTGCTATTTACACAAAGATGGTTTCAACACAAGATGGCCACACAAAACTCACTGGATTTCTGCGAGCAGGGGATCTGGAACATGCATATACAGTGCTCCCAACATGGGCTCAGGTTTTCCAAAGCTGACGGCAGAGCCCAGGAGCACCAAGTTCCTGGTCTACACTAGAGATAAGCTCAGGATTGGACCTAAACCAGTCAGAACCTGAGCTCCTCCAAAACAATGAAGTGCACCTCCAACCTAATCAGCTGCGGGTGGGAAATTCTCCCAGAAGGAACGTCCTTCCATGTTCAAGAGGAGCTTTCTCTGGGTTCGGAGGACCTTAGGTGAAGACCAGATTTGGTCAGAACCTAAGCTCACCCCTAGTCTACATCTTATATTGTTAAGTACCCCTATTGCTTGCCACCCCAGCAACTATCTGAACTCTGATGGTGCAGTTTGTGAGAGAGAGAGTGAAAGCACTCTGCACCTTGGGCTAGGCACCTTGGGCCAGGCATCCCAAAGGTGGCACCAGGGCACAAGAGCTCCAACATTCTAGTCTACACTAGGGATGAGACCGAACCTTGTCCGAAGCTGAGTTTCTTTTAAAAAGGAAGTACCATGGGCACCTCCACCCAATCAGCTGCGGGTGAGGTATTCTCCACCCATAGCTGATTGGGCGGCTTCCTTCCATGTTCAAGAAAAGCTCCTTCCAGGTTCAGAGGAGCTTAGGTTGGGAATGGATTTGGTCTGAACCAGAGCTCATCCCTAGTCTACACCTTATATTGGTAATGCTAATTGCTTTTCCAAGCGCCACTGATGCATGGATGGTGTCGCCGGTCAGCTGGTCATTCCATCACCCTACACTGCTGCATCACTCCCAGCCACAGAGATAGGTTTTGAGTCCAGCCCAAGGACACAATACCTTACCTAGGCAATGTACAGTGAAGTCCTCCTCCCTGGTCACAGCACCCGCAGACAGGTAAAGGCAGGTGGGGGAAAAGTAGCTCCCACCTCCACCTATAATTGAAGTGAACACAGCTTCACCTTATTTACTAAGCTAAATGAACAATCTCTGTCTAGTAAATCCATCCCACAGCCTCTACCTAGCTTCTCCGGTCAGTTGCACACCCCCTATCCCATCGAACCCAACCTCGCTTTTAGTCTGCTGTAAAACAACATGAATTAGGCCGCCGTGTCATTCTACTTCATTATATTAGATTAGATCTGAAGTCAAGAGCAAAAGGATAAAGGGAACATAATGTAAATAAACTGCATATTGATAACTTAGGGCGCGCCTGCTGGTATCTTAACGTTATTAAATATATAACAGGATTAAAGCCAGGCATTTATTTTCTTAGTTTTGGATGGGCGGTGAAGAGTTCACATTTGGGGACAATTTCCCCCACTTCCAGCCCATGAGACACCAGAATAAAAAAAAGTGGTGGGGGGGAGCAGTTATGAGCAGTTATCATCAGGACAGGAAGTGACGGACAGCAATAAAAACACTGACTCTTCTTAACTTGTCTGTGTCCCTATCACCTCCTGCCCAGCATACAACTAGGCATGTTTGGTTGTAGATGCATAGACGTAATCTGGATCATCCAGGATCCCCGAAAACCTCGGGCACGCAATGTGCCACCTAGGCCTTGTGATCGTTAACCCTTTGTTAGGACAGACAGGGTTTAAATCTAGTTTACAAAGGATAATGAGATCTGACAGCACAGTACAGACAGAGGTAATTATGGTAAACTTTTATAGCTGTCTGTATCCCTGTGGGGGACGCTTAGTCCCTTTCTTTTTGTCCTGGTGACAATTGTCACTGAGATTGAAAATGATGGGAAATCCAAAACTTTTAAAGTTGCCACCATAACAGGAAGTGAGGGGAAAAACCTTCCAATGGGGACACCTATTATGATGACAACTGTCTAAGAGAGAAAGAAATCTCTCATTTCCTATTTTTAAGACAGGAAATTACGGTAAGACTCAGTAATGGGACAGGAAGAAAAAACTGAAACTTTCTAACCATTCCCTACTGCATCCAAAACCTAAAATAAAACAAAAGTTTGGGTTTTAGATATTTTTTAAAATTTTCAATAGCAAGAAAAAGGATTATATGGAAGAGCCCTGGGGTCATGCTAAAAAAAAAAGATATGAAACAAAATTCTGACTTGAAAAGTCAGAATTCTGTTTGAAAGTCAGAATTCTATGTTTGAAATTCAGAATTCTGTTTTAAATTCTGAGTTTTAAAGTCAGAATTCTGAGATGTAATCTCAGAATTTTAACTTTCGATCTCAGAATTCTGAGCTTTAATCTCAGAATTCTGACTCTCAAACTCAGAATTCTACAGAAGAGCCATGGGGCCATGTTAAACAAAATATGAAACAAAATTCTGACTTGTAAAGTCAGAATTCTGTGTTTGAAAGTCAGAATTTTGAGATTAAAAGTCACAATTCTGTGTTTAAAATTCTAAATTTGACACTCAGACTTGTGACTTTCAATCTCAGGATTCTGACTTTAAAATTCACAGTTTGAAAGTCAGAATTCTACGGAAGAGCCCTGGGCCATGCTAAACAAAATAGGAAACACAATTCTGACCTGCAAAGTCAGAATTCTGTGTTTGAAAGTCAGAATTCAGATTAAAATTGTGAGTTATAAACTCAGAATTCTTCCATTTAATCTCAGAATTCTGACTTTCAAACTGAGAATTTTAAAGTCAGAATTCTGAGATTGAAAGTCAGAATTCTGAGATTGGAAGTCAGAATCCTGAGATTGAAAGTCACAAGTCTGAGTGTCAAACTTAGAATTTTAAACACAGAATTGTGACTTTTTTTTTTTTATGTTTTATTAACTTTTAGCAATCTTTACATTTCTAAAACAAACGTCATCACTTCGAATTGTGACTTTTAAACACAGAATTCTGATTTTCAAACTCAGAATTGTGTAATATTTTAAAAACAGAATTCTGACTTTCAAACACAGAATTTTTACTTTTAATCTCAGAATTCAGACTTTTAAACACAGAACACTGACTTTAAAAGTCAGAATTTTGGTTAATTTTTTATAGCATGGCCCCAGGGCTCTTCCACAGGATTAAAACCGCTCACAAATTTGTATCCTTTTTTTCCTCTGTCAGTGTGACAGTTGGCAGGGTCCTTCTATAGACATACAGGACAGGAAGTTCCTTTATTTGTAAAATGTATTTTAGTCCTCTCGTTTTACAAATCTTATTCTACGATGTCATTGTACATCACTGGTATGTAATGGTTCGCGGTTCTATTAACACAAATAGCCTTTCCATTAATAAGAACTGGGGTAAAACGTGGTCAAACTGGGTTAACCAGCGCAGCACGATTCCCACCAGCGCAACAAAGTAATATAATATTTTACAGGAAAAAATATCAAAACAGAAACAGCAAAAAAAAAAGAAGCTTTTTTTACTTACACGGGGAAAAAAACAAAGAAAATATTTACATAAGGCAAAGCTGACTTCCAGAGCAAAGCAGAATAACCAGATATTTCACCCATTTGTGAAATGTCAAATACTTTGAGCTTATTTAATGACCTTTTTTCGAAAAACAACAATGTGAAGCCAGGGCTGGGCCGAGGGGTATGTAGAAGAGGCGGCCAACTTTGGCACTTCAACAGAAGGGGGGGACATGAAAAGACCTGCAACCTATACCATTGAAGCAGTTCACATCTCACGGCGGGAGCCTTTTTGTGTTGAGTGTTAGGACATTGTCCCAGCTCTGTAGGAAGCACAGGCGTCCGTCTCCAAGCACCTTATCCATCTTTTATAAAATAAAATATTTTTTATGCACACAGATGATGAAAATAACAGAACAGATACGGCAAAGATTTTCCGAATTGCGATGAAAGTCACTTTTATTAGAGGCTCGCCATGGCGATTAGCCTGACCAGAGGGTGACGACGGCAAACCCAAAGCATCGGCCAAGAGGGGAAATCCTCCAATGCGCTTGTTCAGGTCTGATTATAATGAGATGTCATGGAGTCTGTATTTAGGGTTTCAGGAAATTTAGCTAGACATATTTATAAAAAAATCAATTGCATCTCTCTCTCTCTCTCTCTGGCATTATACAATATATAATAAGGAACTCTATTTTTGTGTGTTAGATTCATGAACTGAGTCTCAGGTTGGGTTTACACTATTGGACTGTGGTCATGTGTGACAATGCACATTATGCGTGTTAGTATACTGAATGGCACCCGAATGCACTTTTCCAATACGCACATGTTGCAAGCCACCTTACTGCATGGGAATGCACGGTAATGCAAATGAATGTTGCATGTTAATCAGTGCGCAGTAACAGCAATGCAGAAGAGTAAGTGTGAATGGGCCCTAATGTATGTAAAAATCAGTCCCCAATATCACACAAGTTATTGCACCTTCAATCGTGCCGGAACGCACTGGGGCTGGTGTGAACCCTTTAGGGCTAGTTCACACCAAGTGCGGAGCAGAGCAGTTTAAGAACGCATCAAAAATGCATCCAATATATTCCAATGGTATTTTGGGCTCTAGCTCACACCACAGTGTTCAGTTCCAGTGCATGTGGAAAAATTGCAGCAGGCACTATTTTTTCTGCTCTGGAGCGCACCAAAACGTATGCAAACACATCAGAAAACACATGCAAATGCTCTGGAACGCACTGGACTACACCTGAAAAACCATTAAAAAAACGGACCAGAACGCATCAAAAAAGCGACGAAATAACGTCAAAACGCACTGCATGTGCAGAAACTCATCCAGATCTGGTCTGGATTTTGTGTGAACAAGCCCTTAATGATTACAATGCAGTCAAGTGACTTTGCAAAGGCTGAGATGATGGCATCAGTCTGCTGCAGGCAGGAGGAAGCATTTCCTCCATCTCCTCTCTCCCAGAGATCAGACTGCAACATTGTATCTTTGCAGCAAGGTGAGATGCTGCAGCAGGAGGCTGACCTGTGTCAGACACAGCCAAGAATTGCACGGCCACCAGCTTATACATGGTTGTGTCATCTCTAAGCAGGCATTTCAGTCCAGGAAATAGTTGCTGATCCTGGATGATACCTGAGATGGCTCTGTCTTTCAGCAAACGAAGGCATTGTCAGAGGTGAGAACTGTGACCTCTGTGAGAGGTAATAAATACCTGGAAGTGTTACACCTGCACGTTTCTTAGCATCCATGCACTTAACATTGAGAAAAGATATTTGATGATAGGTCAACTTGGAGCTGCTAATGGAGCTGTTATTAAATATTTTTGTGGATGATTATTTTAGTTACTTCTTTTTTGTTTAAATAAAGGTCAACTAGATAATAAGTTACTTTACTTCATTTTATAATTGAACAAGTGTCAACAAAGCCAAGTCTACAAATTCCAGGCACAGGAACACTTGGCATGTTCACACTGTAAACTGTCCTACCCAGATGAGCCTACATATGACTAAAGCAACTATCACTCTTCATTTCCTTATGATGTGTTGTAAACCTATGTAGAGTTATACAAACTCCTATAGATGAAACGCAAATGGCTGACTGCACATCTATAAAACTCCACATAAAGTTTCACCATCTCACATGACACCGGCGCACTTAACACGCCAAAGGTTTGTTTGTATACAGCGTGGTAACATGACAAAGGATACAAAAAATAACAAACGATGTCACACGTTTCACAGAATTTGTTAAACAAGCGCACTCATCCCCTTATTACCCCTGAGGCTGGGTTCAGGGCGATTGAGCTGGGGCACTGTTTTCGTGCGGTTGTCGAAACTGCGTGACAACCCCCCAAAAATATTGCGAGACAGGCGATTTTTCTATCGCGCGACAAATCGCAAAGGTGTGAACAGCTTCCATAGACTTGAATGCAAATGTTTGTTTTGTGCGATATCACACGTCTAAATCCGCATGCTAAATCTCCTAGGGGTGCACAAGCCCTAAGGCTAGGTTCACACCTGAGCGATCCGTGACCGCGCGGCCACCGTGCACAAAACTGTGAGGAATCGCCCACCACTGCCGATCGCGCGTGGGCGGTGCCATTATTTTCTAATGGCACCCCAGTGGCGCCCGGCAGATTGCACGGTTTCCCACCGCGATACCGCTTGTGCAACTGAACACGATCGTGGCTAAAATAGCAGCGCGTCCTGCGTCGCCAAACAAAGGTACTTGTACCTTTTTTAGCGATTGCAGCGCGCATGTAACCCCATTGAAATCAATTAGGACGCGCAATCTCCGCGTGCAATTGTGCACGATCGCCCACATCTGAACCTAGCCTCAGCGTGCACAAATAAATACCCAGGGCCCGGCAGGGGCTTATAATAACATATGAAAATGTCACCAGCACACCGAAGTCCTTTGCAATCACCAAGTGTCTATTTATTGAAAGTTCATGTCACTAGAACAAGCACTTTCAGGGCCGCACAGGGTCATTTCTGAGCCTGATGAAGGGGACCCTGTGCAGCCCCGAAAGCGAAAGGCATCCACTTATTATAATAAAATGTGTCACCCGTTCTTGTAACCTCCGAGTATATACATCTTCCAGCACTAATAGGAGAGCCGAATATTTATACCATAGGTTGCCATAGTCGTGGCTTGTCAACACATTATTGTCCATGGTTCCAGGATATATCTTACATAGCTGCATGCCACCAAACTGCAAGTGCACGTCAGCTGCCAATAGTATTGTATATGTGAGCATGCTACATGAATACATATGCGGATAATAAACATGAAAGTATGAATATTATACAGACAAATTGTACAAAAGCATCCATGTGCACACAGCTGGGGGCAGTCATGAAAGGCCATTGCTTGTTGCATACTGTATCAGTTCAATAATCCATTTTAGATAAACATAACCAACATTTTATATACAGTATATTATATATTACAAACTCTCTCTTTGTTTCTCTCTCACTTTTCATTATTTTTAATCTTTTCTCTCTCCATCTCAATTTTTTTTCTCCTTTCCCCTTTTTCTATCCACATATCTCTCTCTCCTTTCTTCCACTTCTATTTCTCTTTTTCTTCCCTCTCTCTTTCTCTCTCCCCCTGCTAAAACCTTTGTATCCGTTTGGGGATTCTTACAGCAGCTTTTGCTACTATATAAATTTAGGGAGTGCAGACTGATATTCTTTATAAAATGCTAATAAAACTGTCTGTTAATGCCCATAATTCATTGCTAACGATGATTGATCAGTCACTACATATAGGAAAAATGGAATGTACTATGCAGTAGTGATTCATCGTTGATCACACAGTGTGGTTGATCGTTATTACATGCAACTGCACCTATACAGGTGAAACTCGAATAATTAGAATATCGTGCAAAAGTTCATTTATTTCACTAATGCAACTTAAAAGGTGAAACTAATATATGAGATAGACTCATTACATGCAAAGCAAGATAGTTCAAGCCGTGATTTGTCATAATTGTGATGATTATGGCTTACAGCTCATGAAAACCCCAAATCCACAATCTCAGAAAATGAGAATATTGTGAAAAGGTGCAATATTCTAGGCTCAAAGTGTCCCACTCTAATCAGCTAATTAAGCCATAACACCTGCAAAGGGTTCCTGAGCCTTTAAATGGTCTCTCAGTCTGGTTCAGTAGGAATCACAATCATGGGAAAGACTGCTGACCTGACAGTTGTGCAGAAAACCATCATTGACACCCTCCATAAGGAGGGAAAGCCTCTCTCCCCATCCCTCTGTGTCCACATTCCTCTTCATATCTCTCTTCTCCTCTCTCTCCCCATCCCTCTGTGTCCACGTTCCTCTTCATATCTCTCTTCTCCTCTCTCTCCCCATCCATCTGTGTCCACGTTCCTCTTCATATCTCTCTTCTCCTCTCTCTCCCCGTCCCTCTGTGTCCACGTTCCTCTTCTCCTCTCTCTCCCCATCCCTCTGTGTCCACGTACCTCTTTATCTCTCTCTCCCCATCCCTCAATGTCCACGTTCCTCTACATCTCTCTCTTCTCCACTCTCACTCCGTACCTATATGTCCCTCTTCGTCGGCCTCTTCTCCTCTGGCTTCTCCTGTACTTCTGTGTTCATCTCCATCTCTCTCTGCTTCTATCTCTTCTTCTGTCTCCCCCTTTCCCTCTTTCTCTTCAGCGCTCCCTTTCCTTGTTTTTTATTTCTCTTCCTTTCTTAAATGTATTTCCTTTTCATTCTCTCTAAATCCGTCTTTTCCCTCTTTCTATTTTCTCTCTCTCTCTGTCTGTCTGTGTCTCTCTCTCTCTCTCTCTCTCTGTCTGTTTCTCTCTCTCTGTCTGTCTGTGTGGCTCTCTCTCTCTCTCTGTCTGTCTCTCTCTCTCTGTCTGTCTGTGTGTCTCTCTCTCTCTGTCTGTCTATCTGTCTCTCTCTCTCTCTCTCTGTCTGTCTCTCTCTCTCTGTCTGTCTATCTGTCTCTCTCTCTCTCTCTCTCTGTTTGTCTGTCTCTCTCTTTCTCTCTCGCTGTCTTCCCTTTTTTTCTCTTCTCATCTCTTTCTATCACACATTACAGCAAAACATTTCAGAAATAAAAAAACTGTTTCTTACAAAGTTGGCCTTGACTTGTCTTGGCGAGGCTTCAACTATCGGTAGCAACCACCCCACACATGCGCTTAGCAGGAGTAGTAGGTGCAGGGCGAGGATGACCAGCGGTGGGCAGGTGCCAGATCCCAGTCTCCCCATGGATTTCCAGGTTAGTTCATGGTGGTGTGCACTTATCCCACCTGGAGGTATAGATCCAGCTCCATGTTGGAGAAGACATCACCCGTACGACTGGCCTCCCTGCAGGTGACTTGTACGCAATGTTTGGCTAGAGCCGGCCGGGCCACATTTTTTTCCTTGTCACCTGTGTAGCTCCATCCCTGTCACCTCCCTTCTGACTTTTTACCAACTTATTTTTTTTTCTCAGCCTTGTGTAGTAACTCCTCCTGGAGGCCTCTGCTCCTCCTTTTCTCACAGTCAGAGCCCTTCCACCCACTTGTCTTTCTGTGCTACGTGTGTGCAAAGTGGATTTCCTGGTGGCAGCCTCTCCCATAGATGACTCTTACCTGCTGGTGACGGAGTGCCGCCCATGGCTGGGGTAGGGGGGGCTCCTGCCTGCAGCTCACCATGGCAGACAAGGGTTGCTCTGACTCACAAAGCAGATAGTTATCTGTGAATTCCAATGCTGCTATCTCAGGGTTCTGCTGTCATAACAGAGAACGTGTCACAAGCGAAATGCCTGAGCCACTATTTCTGGCCACCGGTAGCTGTCATGCTCATCCCCTGTCTTCAGGACTTTCATGTACTCAAACAAGTTTTAGACCAGGAGTTCTGACTTTTTTTTTTCCAACAAGTTTGTAGTTCATATATACAAAAATGACAGACTTGGAGCATTCAGTATAGCATCATAATAATACACAACTACAATCTGGGCAGAGGGAGCATGATAGATGCGGCATATAAAATCCAGGGAGCAGCCTAACTGTGATCTTATTTCTTTCAGCAATTACAATATGCTAGCCCCTCCCACTCCCATTCACAGTAATGTAGCGCATGGACACGTGCACAATCCCGCAAATTTTGCATGCATTCATGAAACACACAAACAGCATATGTTGCATTTGCAGTGCCATTTATATACAGTTTATCGTTACTCATATTACTGGCTTCCACAGGGGATCAGTACATACATGAGAGGCATAGGTACGTATGTGCATAGTACAAAATGGCTGCTGAAATGTTAATGGCACCCCGAACGTGCCAAGCAAGACATGCATTTTATGCGCAAAGACGTGTAACAGTCACCAAAAATGCACAGCGAAAGAACACGCAAAGCTCACAAAGGTGCATGAGTTTATTTGCCGTGTCTGTTGAGCATAAAGCAGCCTATTGAAATAAATGGGCCGGCCCATGTGCGACAAGCGACAAAAATGTTGCTCTTCACAAGTGTGAATGGAGGCTTAAAGTGGAGCTTCAATCACCAGATGCAGTAGGCATCATTGCACTCCCTCTATGCTCCACAATCTAAAATGGCAAAAATAAATGTGTGTCAACTGCCTGAATATAATAGGCAGCTGGGGAGATTCCCTTATCCATGCTGTTTGGCATGGATGAGGGAATCAAGCAATTTTTCTCTACAATCTACATTACCTTTCATTTTCTTTAGAAAGCAGCCACAGCCTGAGTAGAAGATTCTGTTGCCCAGGAGTATGGTGCAGAGTGGGACTCTTGTTCTTTATGTGGAAGCAGTCTTCTCCCTGCAGAGGTCTGACATGCCCCCTGCTGCGTCAGGGCTAGAACTCTCCAATCAGCAGGGGGCATGAGATTTTCTGATTGCAGAGCTAAAGGTCTGACTCAGCAGGAGGCATGTTGGACCTCTGCAGACTGACCACTGCTTTTACACAGAGAACAAGGGTTCTTCTGTCCGGCATGCTAGCCACAGGTAACCAATACATAAATAAGAGGCTTAGGTATGTGCATAGTACAAAACGCCTGCTGGACCTCAAACATGCCAACTAAGATACGCCTCTTTTGCACACATAAATGTGTAACCTGTGCATAAAAAAATGTGCGGCTAAAGAACGCGTAAAGGTACATGAACTTCTTTGCCACGGCTGTTAAGCGTAGGGCAGCCTGTTAAAAAACATGGGCTGCTCTATGTGGGACAAGCGACAACAATGCGACGTGCGATGTCGCTCTTCTCAAGTGTGAATCGGGGCTCAAGGCGGAGCTTCAGTCACTAGACATCATTGCATTCCTCCACTCCGCAATCAAAAGTGACAAAAAAACTAAATACTTTTTGTTCAATGGTTTCCCTTTGTTTTCTGGTCCACACTGCCCCCCAGGCCACTATTCTTGTCCAGGCGGGAATTACATCTCTTTCATTCTAAAGCCTCTTGGGATAATCTTCATGTCACATATCCTAGGGTGCTTCAGGTTTCATACAGCAGGCAAAGGGAGGTAGACCTGTTGGCAGTGGGGAAGCTAGACATTCTGTCATCTGTGGCAAAGCTCAGAGTAGCCCCCCACCCCAAGGGGGAAGTTCTCCATCCACAAACCCAGTGGCACCCCTCCTAAATTGGCACCTGGGGCACATGCACCCCCCAGCTCCAGCCCTGCCTGTTGGCACACATCAGTGGCCGGTTGACTTAACCAGGGAGAGACAACCAGGTACTGATGACATCAGAAACAAAGATGGCGGCGTGAGACAAGGTGTGCGGCAGTGGCACAGTGGGGAGGTGGAGAGAAGTTCCCCTTCAAGCAAAAATATTTTTCCTTGACTGATAGATGACAATCTAAAGGGAGTTATCCATGTTATAAAAAATGAGTCAACCAAACCATATGTTATCAAATTTATATAAAGGAGTTTCTCAAGTGACTCCCAAACTGAGAATGTGGAAGGGTCAGGGAGTCAACAAAGGAGTGCTGCTTTCTTGGCATAGAAGGCAACACAGAAGATGAAAAGTTGGGTAGATTTAGGAAAGTCTAGACCGGCTGTTGTGGAACTACGAGTCCCATGAGGCATGGCAAGACCCTGACAGCCACAGGCATGGCTCCCAGAGACAGAGGCATTGTGGAATTTGTAGTTTCACCACAGCAGGAGGGCCGAGATTGCCTACCTCCGATCTTTAGTTACTGCTTGATTATCATATGTGACTCAGAAAGTAACAAAGCTAGCTTAAGAATTTCTTATAAAAAGTGTATCTATTTAAAATATTCATTTTGGATAGAGTAGGGAAAAAGCGCACTGTGCGAATCACTGTCAGTGTAGCCACTGCTCAGGTATTGAGACAGCCATGGAGTGCCAACTGTCTGAATACAAAAGCTGGCAGGAGAGATTACCTCATCCACAATGTTTAGCATGGAAGGGGAAATAAAGCAACTTCTCTCTACAATCTACATGTACTGTATACTATATAGCTGGCCTTACAATGTACTTTTTTTATAATGCAGCAACAGGCTGGCTATTGAAAACCCACCCACTAAGCAGAGGGGCGGACCTGAAAGACAAAGTTGCCTCTCAGTTCCGCTCCTCTGCTCAGTGGGTGGGTGCAATAGCCAGCCTGCTACTGGCTTTTGCAATTTGAAATAGACGGGGGGGGGGGCACCGTGGGGGGGTGAGTGATCTGGGCTGCTCCCTAGGCAGCAGTGCGCCCTAGGTGGCTGAATAGTTTGCCTAGTGGCAGCACCGGCCCTGCCTACCAGCATGCTGCAGAGTGGGACAATTTGCTCCTTACATGGAAGCAGCGGTTTCTCTGTAGAGGTCTGACAAGCCCCCGACTGAGTCAGAGCTAGAGCTCTCCAATCAGCAGGGAGCATGAGATTTTCTGATTGCAGACTCAGCGGGAGGCATGTTGGACCTCTGCAGAGAGACCACTGCTTCCACTGAGAGAGCAAGGGTCCTTCTTTACACCATGCTGTCAGTGGCAGGCATTTCTACTCTATGCTGTGGCTGCTTTCTAAAGAAAACAAAGTGTAAGACCTTGCACAACTCTTGACAATTCTGACACTTTTATTTGAGATAAATGCTGAGTAATTAAAGCCTGCACCTCCTCCTTTTTTTTTATAGGGACTCCACATTGTATGTTCAGAGTTTCCTTTGCCCAGTTAGACATTGATCACTGGATTTGGAAGAGATCTTTTGCACAAATCCTCTGTCACACAAAAGATCTTACAATTACCACTCCCAATAATAAGATAATCCGTCAATGACAATAGTCCCAGATAATGTTGAAATGACACCTTCAGATATAGAGATACATATTGCTCATGACTGGTCGATAGTCTTAAAAGTGATGTCAAGTGATACATGATTTCTTTATTTGGTCAAGCCTAAAAATTAAAGTTCAAAAGATATTTTTAGTCAGGCATTTTTTTATGAGCCGGCATATGCAGCTTCAGGCTCCTTTTCAAGTTTCAAAGGCTCTCAGTTTGTTTCTTTGATGAAAAAAACTGTTAACAGGCCGTGTCCGGCTTCAGTACTTTTCAGTCACAGATCTCGGACAATCATCCTGAAAATGGGTCCCAGAAAAGTGTTACAACTACTTATCACTATTCCAGTTCTGGGTCAGCAACTTAGACAGCGCTGAAGTCAAAGCATCAAAATAACAACCAGGGAACTGGCATTTTCATAAGAAATGGCCAGCAATGGCAGCTGCCCTTAATATCTAATGACTGGTTGCCTTTAGCCCTCATTTACACTGGAATCGGCCCGCACGTACAGCTCCGTGGTGCGTGCACGGCTGTATCGGGCAGCTCCCGTGAAGGACAGGTGCTGCATGTGATTAGTACGCAGCCCCCGTCCTTCTCTATGGGACTACGCGACCATACGCCCCCCTACTCTCACCGGCCCTGCACCTTCCTGCGGGTGCGGGTGAGCGTACTCGTATGCTGACAGGATGGATCCTGTCTGCGTCCGAGCCAGGAAACACGCACCCCTACGGACCTGCACTTGAGGTGAGCGTAGGGGGGCATACGGCCCCGTAGTCCCATAGAGAAGGACGGGTGCTGCGTACTAATCACACGCAGCACTTGTCCTTCCCAGGAGCTGCTCGGTACGGCCCTGCACGCAGCACGGAGCTGTACGTGCGGGCCGATTCCAGTGTGAATGAGGGCTAAAACTGCAGTGGGGATAGTGGGACCCCCAGCAGTGGTCACTTGAATACTGGAAACATGAATACTGTGATGCAATCCCAAGAGGAAAAGGAAGCTGACAGATGCTTCAACTGGTCAGTATGTACCAAAAGAAAGCAGTTTCAGGCAGACTGACCCTTTAATCTACTATTCCTAAAGCAAAGGTTTTGGCACATGACCAGGCATGAGCATGAGTTCAGGGCTGGGGCCATGAAAGACGTAAAAGAAAATAAATGTTTTAACTTACTCCCCGAAATACAATGTAAAAAATGTTTATGATGTAAGACGCAGAGCTCAGGGCTAACAGTGTCATATTTAATATGTATCACGCCGTGAGCACTCAACTCCGGCTTGGTGCAGAAAAAATCTACACAGCAGCACAAGACCGAGTACCTGACATAACAACAGGCCTGTAGCATAGTTCCAGTGGACCATTGGCAGGCCGACAAGCAGGGTGTACGTCAAAATGTCAAAATTGTTCTGCTGGAGGATTTTATTTTTATCTTTAAAGAAGAATAAATTCTTTTGCACAAAGTAACCAGGGCAGAACAGGTCAGGAGGGCATGTGTGCCCTGGACTGGTACTAATAAGATATGTTGGGCTGGTAGCCAGAGCCAGATTTACTCTCTCTGCTGCCCCCCTCCCTGCCGGACGCCCAGATGGTGGGGGGGCGGCAGGGTTGGTTTTATTATTTTTTATTTGATTATTTTTTAACTTTTTTATCACTTTTTTTAATTTTTTTTTTTTACTTTTTAATTTATTTTATTATCTTTTTATAATTTTTTATTGTATTA